>NC_088229.1:32740468-32932968 GCF_036934945.1 Oncorhynchus masou masou
ATCTTTTAGAATCTTTCAGACATTATTTGGTAACCTTTTCCAGATCTGTGCCTCGACACAATCCTGTCCCGGAGCTCTACAGACAATTCCTTCGACCTCATGGCTTGGTTTTTGCTCTGACATGCATTGTCAACTGTGGGACCTTACAAAGACAGGTGTGTGGGTCTGAATACTTATGTATTCAGTTTTTTTTTATTATCAATTTGCCAACATTTAGAAACTTTTTTATATTTTGTCATTATGGGGTATTGTATGTATATTGATGAGGATTTGTATTTATTGAATCCATTTTAGAATAAGACTAACGTAACAAAATGTAGAAAAGGGGAAGGTGTCCAAATACTTTCAGAATGCACTGTGGCTAGCTCTCTCACTCTCTCTCTCTTTTCAAGATACAGAGGCAGGTAGTCTAGCAGTTAAGAACGTTGGGCCAGTAACTGAAAAGGTCGCTGGTTTAAGCCTGCAAGGTGGAGAATTCTTCCGTTCCACCCTTGAGCAAGGCAGTTAACCCCAAACAGAAACTGTTCCCTGGGCGCCGATGACATGGGTGTTACCACACAGAGGCGGATGCAAGATGCAAGCAACGATGGTTTTAATGAATGTAGTTCACAGCAGCAACATGACAGACAGACTGTACTCAGAAGGAATCCGACCCAGGAACTCGGGCGCATCTTCCGATCATAACGTGCTGAGAAAACCAGGGGAGTGTGTCCAGATGAGTAGGAAGGAGCACAGCAGATAATCCACACAAGAGAAGAGCACGGACACACGACACAACCTCAGAGAAGAAACAACGATCTGACAACAAGAAACACTGGTAACAGAACATATAAAGGGAAGATAAGTGGTTCCAGCTGGCGCAAACAATCAGGCCGAGATTGGGAAACCACGCCCACACAAACACTGGAGAGAGGAGAGAGAGAGAGAGAGAGAGAGAGCGAGAAAGAGAGACGGAGGCAGTGGATTCATGAACCGTGACAATACCCCCTAGGAACGCCTCTTGGCGTTCCCAGGCGATTTACCTGTCGATTGAAATCATCGATAAGGGAGTGATCCAGAATGTCCCTAGCAGGTACCCAACTTCTCTCCTCCGGGCCGTAACCCTCCCAGTCCACCAGGTACTGGAATCCGCGTCCCCTCCTTCTAGAGTCCAAAATACGATTGACAGAAAAGGTGGTCTCCCCATCAACAAGTCGTGGCGGCGGGGGAACCGGGACCGGCGGGTTAATGCGTGCCTGAAACACAGGTTTTATTTTAGACACATGAAAGGTAGGATGAATTCTCCTATACGCCGGAGGAAGCTTGAGCCGGACCGCCACCGGACTAATGATCCTGGTGACTCTGAACGGGCCGATAAATTTGGGGGCAAGCTTGTTCGAAACGGATCGGAGTGGAATGTTCTTAGTAGAAAGCCACACTCTTTGGCCAACGACGTATACCGGAGGCTTCGACCGGTGGCGATCGGCCTTAGCCTTGGTGCGCGCCCCCACCCGGAGAAGAGTCTCACGGGCTCTGCTCCATGCGTGACGGCACCTCTGGATGAAAGCGTGAGCGGAGGGAACAGTGACCTCGGACTCCGTACTGGGAAAGATAGGTGGCTGGTAACCTAAACTACACTCAAACGGAGAGAGACCCGTGGCTGCCACTGGCAACGAATTGTGAGCGTACTCAACCATAGAGAGTTGTTGACTCCAGGAAGAGGGATTCTTAGAAACCAAACATCGCAACACTCTCTCCAAATCTTGGTTGGCCCTCTCCGTTTGACCGTTGCTCTGGGGATGAAACCCTGAAGACAGGCTGACACTCGCTCCCAGTAACCTACAAAACTCTTGCCAAAACTTGGACACAAATTGGGGCCCCGGTCAGAAACTACGTCCATCGGCAGGCCATGTAAGCGAAAGACGTGATCCACGACAGTTACCGCTGTCTCCTTGGCAGATGGTAATTTAGGCAAGGGAATAAAATGAGCCGCCTTCGAGAACCGGTCCACCACGGTCAAAACAACCGTCTTGCCCTGGGAGGGCGGGAGGCCGGTAACAAAATCTAGCGCGATGTGGGACCAGGGTCTCGAAGGGACCGACAGCGGTTGGAGTAACCCATCTGGGGGTCGATTAGAAGTCTTCCCAGTGGCACAAACCGAGCAGGCCAAGACAAAACTGTGAATGTCACGAGCCATCAATGGCCACCAAAAGCGTTGCTTAACCAAAAAGCTAGTGCGGCTGACTCCTGGATGACACGCTACGTTGGAGCAGTGCCCCCACCGAATAACATCGGACCGACACCCTCCGGCACAAACAACCGATTAGGCGGGCAACCGGGCGGAGGCGTGACCCCTCTAAGGCCGTTTTGACCTCGATTCAACCTCCCATGTGAGTGTGGAGACCACTAGGGTCCCGGGTAGGATGCATCGGGAGTGGATGGGCGTTCGGAATGGTCAAAAATGCGAGAAAGGGAATCGGGTTTGACATTCTTGGAACCCGGGCGTACGAGAGAGAGAAGTCAAAACGTCCGAAAAGAGTGCCCACCGCGCCTGCCTGGAGTTGAGTCGCTTGGCGGTTCTGATATACTCCAAATTCTTGTGATCGGTCCAAACTATAAAAGGTACCCCGAACCCTCTAACCAATGGCGCCACTCCTCCAGTGCTAACTTCACTGCCAACAACTCTCTGTTGCCAATGTCGTAGTTGCGTTCCGCAGGTGATAACCGATGGGAAAGGAACGCGCAAGGGTGCATCTTGTCGTCAGAAGAGGAACGTTGGGAAAGTACCGCACCTACCCCCACCTCTGAAGCGTCCACCTCCACCACGAACTGACGCGAGGGATCGGGAGCTATGAGGATAGGAGCCGAAACAAAGCGGCTCTTGAGTTTGGCGAATGCAGCCTCGGCTGTATCGGACCACCTGAACGTCACTCTGGGAGAGGTTAAGGCGGTAAGAGGAGCGACTATCTGGCTAAAGTTGCGAACGAAACGCCGGTAGAAATTGGCGAATCCCAGAAACCTCTGTAGGGCCTTACGGGAATCTGGGCTTGGCCAATCCACCACAGCCTTAACCTTGTCGGGATCCATGCGAATACCTTCAGTCGAGACGATGTAACCTAGGAATGGAACGGATTGTGCATGAAAAATGCATTTCTCCGCCTTGACAAAAAGTCCATTCTCCAGCAACCTCTGAAGCACTCGTCTGACGTGTTGAGCGTGTTCCTGGATAGAAGAAGAAAAAATCACTATGTCATCCAGGTAAACATATATGAACTGATCAATCATATCTCTCAGCACGTCATTGACGAGTGCCTGGAAAACCGCTGGGGAGTTGGATAGCCCAAAAGGCATGACCAAATATTCGAAGTGCCCTCTGGGGGTGTTAAACGCGGTCTTCCATTCGTCCCCTCCCTTATGCGAACCAAATGATATGCATTACGTAAATCCAACTTAGTGAACACGGATGCTCCTGTAACCTTTCAAAGGCGGAGGACATCAACGGTAAGGGATAGGTATTCTTCACTGTGATGTTATTCAACCCACGGTAATCAATGCAAGGACGCAGAGATCCGTCCTTCTTCCCCACAAAGAAGAACCCCGCCCCGCTGGAGAAGAGGAAGGACGAATGAATTTAGATGCCAGAGAACCAGAGATGTATCTCTCCATAGCCTCCTCTCAGGAACAGAAAGTGAATATAACTTGCCTTTAGGCGGAGACTCACCTGGCAATAATTAAATTGCACAGTCATAGGGACGATGCGGAGGAAGGGAAGCAGCACGGGACTTACTGAACACCTCCTTCAGGTCGAGGTATTCAACGGGCACGTTAGACAAATCCACTGCCTCCTCTAGAAACACAGAATCAGACACAGACGAACAAGCAGACACTAAACAGGACTCAAGACACTTGTTACTCCACATGGATATAGAGTTATGACCCCAGTCAACTCTGGGGTTGTGTTGGGTGAGCCAAGGGTGGCCGAGAACTAATGGTGCAAGGGGTGAGTCCATAAGTAGGAATGATAGTGTCTCAGTGTGATTGCCAGAAGTGATGAGTGTGATAGGTTCAGTGGTGTGAGAAATGTTGGGGAGTTCTTGACCATTGAGAGCGTTGACGGATATCTTGTGCGTGAGTGAGGTGATAGGGATCTGGAGTTTGTGAGCGAGCTTGAAGTCCATGAAATTACCCTCTGCTCCTGAGTCCAGTAAGGCTTGGGTGTCGTGCGTGTGGGTGGCCCATCTTAGTCTTACCGGGAGGAGAGTAGATGATGAGGTCTTCTCTGTGGTGACACCACCCGATAGTAGCCTCATGTTTACTACCGGGCCTGATCTTTTACCGGGCAGGAGTGGATAAAGTGGCCCGCTCTACCACAGTAGAGACAGAGTCCTTGGGATCTCCGCTCTCCCTCTCTTCCCGGGAGAGGCGAGCTCTCCCCAGCTGCATGGGTTCGTGAGCGGAGGCTGAACTGGCCGTGTTCCCGACGCTGGCATGCCAGCCCTCCGTGTCGTTATACGGTCTGTTAGGGCATGCTCGGCGGCCAATACGACTCAGACGAGCGTCGACCCTCAGGGCTAGTTCCACTAGTCCATTTAAACTCCTGGGAAGGTCCAGAACATAAATCTCCTTCTGATCCGGTCCTCCAGCCCATGCAGGAACATGTCCCACTGCGCCTCCTCGTTCCACTGACACTCAGCGGCCAGAGTGCGGAATTGGATGGAGTATTCCGATACTGAATGGTCTCCTTGGCGAAGGTCAGCGAGTAGTCTGGCCGTCTCCCTACCCGCCACGGCCCGATCGAAGACCCTTCTCATCTCCTCGGAGAGTGTCTGGAAAGAGGTGCAGCATGGGTCCTGGTTCGCCCACACCGCCGTTCCCCAGAGAGACGCTTTGCCTGATAGCAGTGTGAGTACGAATGCTACCTTAGACTGTTCACGGTTGAAGGTCCGTGGCTGCAACGAGAAATGCATGGAACATCTCGTAAGAAAAGCTCTGCAATAGTCAGGATCACCTGAATAACCCTCTGGTGTCGGTAGCCGTGGCTCTAGCTGGGAATCCGGCTCTGGCGGGGCGGGTTGAACTGCCGGTGTAGGTGGCGCAGCGGAACCCCTCAGATGTTGCAATTGTTGGGTCAGCTGGGATACCTGCGTCGAAAGGGCTTGTACTGCACGACCTGTGCTGGAGATGTTCTCCTCTTGTTGATCCATTCTCGTGATACTGCGGGAAAGGAATTGTCAGACTCGTTGAACTCGCTGCATCCATGGTCTGGTCAGATCGTTCTGTTACCACACAGAGGCGGATGCAAGATGCAAGCAACGATGGTTTTAATGAATGTAGTTCACAGCAGCAACATGACAGACAGACTGTACTCAGAAGGAATCCGACCCAGGAACTCGGGCGCATCTTCCGATCATAACGTGCTGAGAAAACCAGGGAGTGTGTCCAGATGAGTAGGAAGGAGCACAGCAGATAATCCACACAAGAGAAGAGCACGGACACACGACACAACCTCAGAGAAGAAACAACGATCTGACAACAAGAAACACTGGTAACAGAACATATAAAGGGAAGATAAGTGGTTCCAGCTGGCGCAGACAATCAGGCCGAGATTGGGAAACCACGCCCACACAAACACTGGAGAGAGAGAGAGAGAGAGAGAGAGAGAGAGAGAGAGAGAGCGAGAAAGAGAGACGGAGGCAGTGGATTCATGAACCGTGACAATGGGCTTCAATTAAAGCAGCCCCCCGCGACGCTCTGATTCAGAGGTGTTGGGTTACATTTTGGTTGAGTGCATCCAGTTGTGCAACTGACTAGGTATCCCCTTTCCCTATTAGTGTTTTATTTTCCATAATACATTTTTTAAATGTTAGAATTTTTCTTCCACGTTGACATTAGAGTATTATGTGTAGATCAATGACAACAATGACAGTTAAATTAAATAAAATTCCACTTTGTAACACAACAAAATCTGGAAAAAGTGAATATTTTCTGAAGGCCCTGTAGTGGCTAGCTAACTTGTGCCTATGTGCAACATGTAACGTTAGCTAGCTAAGAGACAAACTATGTTACCAGCAATGATCTGCAGAAAAATGGCATAAGGAAACTTCTATCTAGCTTGCTAGCTAACTTAGTTGTTAATGTTATCTGGCTCACTAGCAACCTGGTTAACATTATTCAACCTTTGTGCACCGACACCAAAGACAACTAACTACCTACCGACTATGAGTGTCCCAAATGTTTTTATTTATTTTTATTTCACCTTTATTTAACCAGGTAGGCTAGTTGAGAACAAGTTCTCATTTGCAACTGCGACCTGGCCAAGATAAAGCTTAGCAGTGTGAACAGACAACACAGAGTTACACATGGAGTAAACAATTAACAAGTCAATAACACAGTACAAAAAAAGGCGAGTCTATATACATTGTGTGCAAAAGGCATGAGGAGGTGGGCGAATAATTACAATTTTGCAGATTAGCACTGGAGTGATAAATGATCAGATGGTCATGTACAGGTAGAGATACTGGTGTGCAAAAGAGCAGAAAAGTAAATAAATAAAAACAGTGTGGGGATGAGGTAGGTGAAAATGGGTGGGTTATTTACCAATAGACTATGTATGCTCTCCTGCTTGACAGCATAGCCAGAGAGAAAGAGGCGAAGTGAGTAGGTTTACAGTCAAAATCTGTCCACGATAAGCCGACCAGAAAGCACATCACCTTCCTTCCTGCCGTTGGGACAACGACTCCCATTGTTATGGCGGAAACTCTGCCATAACCAACCAGCTGACAAAAGTGAATCCAGCAAGGCTAATGAGTCACTTTCAGGTCATGTTTTTTTGGGGGTCTTCAGACAAAGCTAATATTTCACTTTTAACATATATTGTTTTGTATTAATACAGTATATGTGTCACGTCTGCTCCCACTCTTCCCCCCCTGGCGCTTGAGGGCGCCAGGCTTGCCCTGCATCACGCACTCCTTCCATCCATTACGCATACCAGCCTTCCCTCGTCACGCGCATCAGCGATATTGGACTCACCTGGGCTCTCTCATCACCTGTTATTACCTCCCCTATATTTGCCAGTTCCCCTGCTCTGTTCCCCGCTTCTTCTTTGATTGCTTTTTGTTTGTGTTACTCGTTTGCTGACGCTGTTCCTGGCTCGTTCCCTGTCCATTCTATATTAAATGTTTTACTCCCCGTACCTGTTTCATCTCTACCGCGTTATTCCATGTGACAATATGATGTGTCAGCACACAACTGATAAAACAAGACAACACCTTTTACCTCACAATTTAAAGTTGCAATATGTAGAAATTGTTCCGCCATTTCCTAGTTGCTAAAACGTAAATATTTTGCCTAATTTCAGTTTGTGACAAATTATCATAGTACAATAATTCTCTACTATACTTTCTAAACTGCTGTGAAATATTATTTTCCATAACCAAAAATATTGTTGTTTCAGCTGGTGTACAAAACCAAAAGTAAAAACACAACTTAAGAATGGTAAGCATAGAAATAGCGCATATAGAACAGATCTACTCCTTCTTAGACTAGAATGATATATCTATAACTCACATTTTTATGTGAATTTAGTCAGGTCGGCCAAAACGTTACATATTGCCACTTTAATGTCTTACTTTACTGTAGAATGAAGTAACACCAAAATGCCATGATTTAGATTTTTATTTTGTTGAAAATAACATAAGTTTAAATATGTGCAGAAATACATGTGCCTAGAACTTGCAAAGTTCTAGTGAGCTATTGACAGGGTAAAATGTTTGCTTTATACACTCCACCACTACAATTCTTAACCCATGTTTTCATATTTTGAGAACACAGTTATGATGATCAGATTTGCCAGATCATAGAAGCTATCATAAAGTGTAACAAGAAAAGGGTTAACAATTACTATAATTGATCACTGCTGATGGTAGTAATTGTCTGACCAAAGTCTCTCTGTGTTTTGTCAGGATAGCACACCCATATTTCGCTGCTCCTATTACGGCACTTCAAGCAGTCACTTTTAACATTTAGGTTATGTCTGATTGTAGAGCTGCACCTCCCTGACCTATCTGCGCGCAGCCCCTCACTCTTTCCACCATACACATGGACAGAGGAAATTGCTCCCCTTGTATATGTTCTTCTCGCCACAGCCTGTAGAAAATCTCCTGTGAGCATCTGCTCTGCCTACTCTCTGGCCTCATCAATGTTTTATCTTGCTCCTCTCTGATCGTCGTCAGCCTTCTGGAATATCTTGTTATTTTCATGGCCATATCCGCCATCCGTTTTCTCTCACCATCCCATCAACCTTCTCTAGAGTCTTTACTCAAACTTTTGGGATTTGCATATGAACACATGATCTCCACCATATCCACCACATGATAATAGTAGAATAGTAGAAAGCAGATCATTCAGTCGACGTTCCTACCGGTACTAGACTATGGTGACGTCATCTATATGAATGCAACTGCCACTTTATTAAAGCTGTTAGATGCAGTTTAAAGCACACTTACTTTTATTATGGGCGACAGGTTTAGTACTCATATCACTGCATTCTCTACCAGAAAGTTGGTTGGCCCTCTCTGATGTCACATAGGTCGAAGCATTGTAATTCTTTTAATTTATAAAGCTCTTTTACAAAAACGTCCATATTACCTGGTCACAAGGAATTCCTTTGGTCACTGCAGTTAGCCAAAAAAGCTTTTCATTTTTGTACACCTCACTTGTGCACTAATCTGAAAATGCTCTACAATTTGATGTATTGGTGCCTCCTATTTCTGTTTGGCATTTCATATTTGTATATTTTATGTGTGTATTTTTTATATTGAAAAAGAGAAAAAATAGACCTCTGTCTCAATATGATTCCCTATCAAAATAAAGGTACAAAATAAATAAAACAATATATCTACCATGGCAGCTAGAGACAAACCGGGGAATGTTTTCACTCTCCCCTACGAACAGTTCTATAGGTTTTTGTCATGGTAGATATATTCTATGGGTAAACCACACAATTGTTTATTTTCCTGACTCATTCTTCATTGACTCATTGCCACAGTTTATCTCTTATCATGTCAGTGAGGAGATCTCCACCAAAATTGGACTCTGACCCTCAGGCTCATTCACTTTGTTTTGCATGTAATTTAAATAGCTTTCGTTCAACAGTTGCACTTATTTGTAGGGCCGGGACGATACCAATATTACACTATATGTTCCATGGAAAAAATGAAACCACGAAGCAGACCAAAGTCTTTGATCCTTTAAAAACCTGATGTTTGTAAAATAATGTGTGCTTAGAGATTGGAAAATAAATATATGTGACTCTGGATGACAACATTTATTTTTTTAAAATTTTATTTCACCTTTATTTAACTAGGCAACACAATGATGTTTGTTTCCAACATTAGGGCTGTTTTCCGAAAGAAGTTTAATCTGCTTTGTGTTTTGTTTCCTTGCCACGATACTAATGAGCATTGTGATACTGGTACCGCCCCGGCCCTATTTATTTGTTTGTGGATTTACAGCACTGAGTGTGTTTGTTTGCATGAGCTTCAATATTGAGCTGGTTCTTTCAGCATTGGTCTTTCACTGTCATTCTCTCCTAAATGCCAGGAAACAGGACTATTAATAAGTAAATTCTTCTTCATTGTCTGTATCAGGAGTCTGAAAAAGAGGGAGGCCTGTTGTCTCGTCTGAAGACCTGTATGTCTGCTAGTCTCAGTGGGACATCAACTGGAGCCCGTGGTCTGACACTCTTTGTAAAGGAGCCAACAATGGCTACATGGCATTTCACCCACTCAAAGGCATCAAGGCAGCATCAATGATTAACCACAGCCACGCTGACCGTCCAGGAGTCTAAATAAGTAACTAGCAGAGAAACATCAGATTCTTTAGAGAAAGCCTTCACAGTTCCCACTTCAAGGGAATATGTCTTCACAAAGCGCCCTTTCCTTTTCTGACGAATTTTCATAATTCAGATAGGTATTATTGTACGGTAGGTGGGTTTTATTTATCCCGTAAGGCCACCTACGGGGCCACGCACGACTCCAACTCAATCATCACGTTTGCTGACGACGTGTTACTGGTAGGCCTGATCACCAACAATGACGAGACAGCCTACAGGGAGGAGGTTAGAGCCCTGGCAGAGTGGGGCCAGGATAATAACCTCTCCCTCAATGTCAACAAAACCAAGGAGCGCATTATGGACTACAGGAGACAGAAGGGAGAGCACACACCCATTGTTATCGACAGGACTGCAGTAGGGAGGGTAAAAAGCTTCAAGTTTCTTGGACCTGACAAGGACCTCACAAGAACCTGACATTGTCCCATCCACTGGCAGCCCGCTCATTAAGCAGGATTAGGCGGCCGCCTATGGCACCAGATTGACGAGGGTGTCATTTTCTGAGCTAAACTGGCCAAGACGCACCTCCAATAACAACACATAAAACCTCACATAATTCTAGGCGTAGGCGTAGGTCACACGTCAGTACTTCACAGGAGCGCCATTTGAACGTAAACTTTTTTTTTTATTAAAATGAGTTTATTGCCAGAAATGCCTGTGAACTTTCATCTTCCTTAATAACCAACTGGTATGCCAACTGTAAATACGAATGCAATTGTTAAATTACGAGCCTAGTTGGTTTAGCGAATTTGAAAAAGTTAGCAACCGTCCTGCCAGCCATGATTGGCTGAGATAATGGATGGGCTGAACATGCTTTTCTGTCTATAATATGCTGGTCAGTATGTGTAGTTTTTTTGAAAGACATCACATAGTAGAACTGCGCAAGTGTTGCTCTCCACTTTCTGGAGGACTGAGTTTTGAAATCAGTGGAATTAGAGTATGATAGCTAGGGAGATTGCAATCAAACGCTATAATTCTTGCCAATATGCAGACAGTCGAAAAGAGAACACATAGAAGGCCCCAGATTACATCTTCAAACTAAGGGTAACCTTGGCATCCGTGGTTACCCTTAGTGGATGCGTCCATCCATGTATATGGGTAAGAGAGTCTAGCTAGTTACATTTTCAGATATTACACGTTTCTAATTTTGTCAGAAAGTCATTTTAATTTCAATAATTTAAATTTTAATTGAGCCTTTATTTCACTAGGCAAGACAGTTAAGAACAAATTCTTATTTACAATGATTGCCTACCCCGGCCAAGCCCTAACCCGGACAATACTGGGCCAATTGTGCGCCACTCTATGGGACTCCCAATCACGGAGTGGGCAATCAATTCACAGCTGGGGGCCGAAGGTGGTCTATAGCAAGCAGCAATGGTAAGAGACTTGTTTCTGGAGAGGTGGATATTTTAAAGCAGAAGCTTAACTTGTTTGGGCACAGACCTGGATAGTAATACAGAACACTGCAGGCTATTCCTGCTGTAAATTGCAACTCCGCCCCCTTTGGCAGTTCTATTTTTGTCGGAAAATATTATAGTTAGGGACGGAAATTTCAGGGGTTTTGGTGGTCTTCCTAAGCCAGGATTCAGACAGCTTTGCACACTTTTGAAGAAACTTTCAAAGTTGTTGAAATATTCCGAATTGACTGACCTTCATGTCTTAAAGTAATGATGGTCTGTTGTTTCTCTTTGCTTATTTGAGCTGTTCTTGCCATAATAGGGACTTGGTCTTTAACCAAATAGGGCTATCTTCTGTCTACCACCCTTACCTTGTCACAACACAACTGATTGGGTCAAAATGTCAGGACCCATTTACGAACCTGGGTCTCCGGAGTGAGAAACAGTCACTTAACCAACTGAGCCACGAATAGTCAGCAGAACCCAGAAGATGAGGCAGACACAGCAGTACTTAAGACGGTGTATTTAATAAAGTAAAAAGGAGAAGTCCTTAAATACAAAAATGGCAAATCCAAAAAGTGGTAGGAATAGCACAAAAAAGCCTCAAGAGACACTCAAAAACAAAAACAGAATTCCACAAGAGCATCCACCGGAATCGACAGGAAAACACAGAACACTAGGGCTGGGTGCTAACATACAAACACAGAGCACAGAACTGAGGGAAACTAAGGGTTTAAATACAATCAGGGGAAACGAGGTACAGGTGCAAATAATAATGGGGAACAAGGGAAAAAACATAAGGTCAAAAAGCACAATGGGGGCATCTAGTGACCAAAACCCGGAACAACCCTGGCCAAATCCTGACAGAATCCCCCCTAGGAACGGCTCCTGACGTTCCTACCAGCTCTCTCAGGGTGGAGGGCCCTGAACTGACGAATGAGGTCAGGATCCAGGATGTCTTTGGCAGGAACCCAGGAGCGCTCCTCGGGACCGTAGCCTTCCCAGTCCACCAGATACTGCCAGGACCGCTGCACCCGGCGGGAATCCAGTATCCGATGGACGGTATAAGCCGGCTGGCCTCCAATGACACGAGGCGGAGGGGAGGTCTGTCTGCCGGGACAAGGGGAGAAAAAACAACAGGTTTTAACAATGAAATGTGAAATGTGGGATTAATCTTAAGGGATCTGGGTAAGTGTAGGCGATAAGAAACTGGGTTAACTCTCCTGGCAACCTTGAAGGGACCGATGTATTTTTGGGACAGCTTGCGAGACTCCACCCGTAGAGGTAAGTTTCTTGTGGAGAGCCAGACTCTCTGGCCGGGGCGCAGGGTAGGCCCGGGACGGCGACGTCTGTTGGCTTGTTGTTGGTACCTCTGTGAGGAACGCATAAGATTAAGACGGGTCTTCCTCCACATAAGCCGACAGCGACTGACGAACTTCAAGGCTGAAGGCACTCTGACTTCTGCCTCCTGGTCCGGGAACAATGGAGGAGCATAGCCAAACTGACACTCGTGCGGGGACATACCAGTGGAGGAGGAGCGCAAGGTGTTGTGCGCGTATTCGGCCCAAACAATAAAGGATGACCATGTGGACGGGTTGTCACGAGTCATACATCGGAGGGTGGTTTCCAGCTCTTGATTCATCCTCTCTGTTTGGCCGTTGGACTCCGGATGGTACCCTGAAGATAGACTGGCAGAAGCCCCCATGAGTTGGCAGAAGGCCTTCCAAAACCTTGAGGCGAACTGGGGACCTCTGTCAGAAACCATATCTTGAGGAATGCCGAAGACTCGGAACACATGATTAATTACCAACTCAGCCGTTTCCTTGGCAGAAGGTAACTTAGTCAGAGGGACGAACCTGGCCGCCTTTGAAAACCCGTCGATTATGACTAGGATAGTAGTATTGCCATGGTATGGAGGAAGTCCAGTAATAAAGTCCAATGAGATATGGGACCAGGGTGTGTGGGGAACAGGTAAAGGGTGAAGGAGTCCTTGAGGGCGGAGGTCAGAAGATTTGCCCTGGCAGCACACGGGACAGGCATTGACGAAAGTGGCAACGTCTTCTCTTATGGTAGGCCACCAGAACTTACGCTGGATGAACTCCAAGGTGCGACCTACGCCCGGATGACAGGTGAGGCGAGAGGAGTGCCCCCACAGAAGGACCTGAGTCCTCACTGCCTTGGGGACAAACAACCGATTGGCAGGACCTCCTTTCGGGTCCGGTTCGCTAGCTTGAGCACGTCTCACGGTATCCTCAACTTGCCACGAGATCGGAGCCACAATCTTAGCAGCAGGAAGGACAGGCATGTCCGTGTCATCTCGAATGGCAGGAGCGTAGACTCGGGACAGGGCATCCGGTTTGAGATTCTTCGACCCGGGCCGATAGGTGAGGATAAACTGGAATCGATTGAAGAAAAGAGACCATCTAGCTTGTCTAGAGTTCAACCGCTTCGCCTGCTGGATATACTCCAGATTTTTGTGGTCCGTAAGCACTTGAAACGGGTGAGAAGCCCCTCGAGCCAGTGTCTCCATTCCTTCAATGCCATCTTAACCGCTAGGAGTTCACGATCCCCCACATCGTAGTTCCTCTCAGTCGGGGTAAGCCGGTGTGAGAAGAAAGCGCACGGATGAAGCTTCTTGTCTTCACCCCTCTGAGACAGGACAGCTCCAACACCAACCTCTGATGCGTCTACCTCCACCACAAATGGTTCATCCGTAGTCGGTAGTATCAGGATGGGAGCAGAGAGAACGCGCTGCTTGAGTCCTTGGAAGGCCGTCTCAGCTTCTCTTCCCCACAAAAACCTTGCATTGCCACCCTTGGTTAAAGCTGAGAGAGGGGCTGCCACCAAGCTGAAGTTCTTGATGAACTTGCGGTAAAAGTTTGTGAAGCCCAGGAAACGCTGAACTTCCTTAACGGATTTGGGGTGGGCCAATCCGCTACCGCCCCTACCTTCCTGGGGTCCATTTGGACTCGACCGGGTTCCACTACAAATCCCAGGAATTGTACTCGGGATGAATGGAATTCACATTTTTCCGGCTTAACGTACAGATGGCTGTCCAGGAGGCGTTTGAGTACTTGTCTGACATGCTTAGTGTGTTCTTGAAGGGAGCTCGAAAAGATGAGGATGTCATCCAAGTAAACGAACACAAAAATGTTAAGCATATCCCTAAGCACATCGATTATGAGCGCTTGGAACACCGCTGGGGCGTTGGTCAGGCCGAAGGGCATCACCAAGTATTCATAGTGACCAGTAGGCGTGTTGAAAGCGGTCTTCCACTCGTCACCAGGTCTGATCCGCACAAGATGGTATGCGTTCCGCAGGTCAAGCTTAGTGAAAACAACTGCTTCCTGGAGCAGCTCGAAGGCTGTGGCCATAAGGGGTAGCGGGTAACGGTTACGGACGGTTATGGCATTGAGTCCCCGGTAGTCGATGCAAGGACGTAATCCACCGTCTTTCTTGGCCACAAAGAAAAACCCTGCTCCCGCCGGGGAGGTGGATGGACGCATGAGGCCTGCTTCCAGAGCGTCCTTGATGTAGGTATCCATAGCAGCTCGTTCGGGTGGAGATAGGGAAAAGATCCGACCCCTGGGGGGCAAGTGCCCGGAAACAGGTCGATGGGGCAATCGTAAGGTCTATGGGGTGGTAGCATGGTGGCCCTCTGTTTGCTAAACACCAGTTTGAGGTCATGGTAACACTCGGGAACTCGGGTCAGGTCGATGGATTCTAAAGACTCGGGAGTAGAACTCGGGGAATTCTGGAAAATACAAGTAGCTTGGCACGTAGGACCCCACTGCTTGATAGTGCCCACAGACCAGTCGATGTGAGGGTTATGGCTGTGAAGCCAGGGGTATCCAAGGACGAGAGGGAACTCGGAACAGGAGATCAAATGAAAGTTCATCAATTCCTGGTGTTGTGAAACTGAAAGTCGCAAGGAGGTAGTGACATGAGTGACAAGTCCAGATCCCAAAGGGCTTCCATCCAATGTAGTGACCCTCATGTGTTCACTTAGAGGTTCAGAGGGAACGCCATTCTCCTTCGCCCAGACACCATCCATGAAGTTACCTGCGGCTCCAGAGTCTACCAAGGCTTGAAGGTGAAGCTTGTGGTTGTCCCAGGAGAGGGTGACTGGAATGAGCAGACGGGAGTTGGACGGATGGGAGGAGGTTATGTTTCCCGTTACAGTTCCCCCGGTCTGTACGGGACAGAGCGTTTCCCTGGAGCCCGGGACACGTGGAACGGAAATGGCCCGGTTTGCCGCAATATAGACAGCGTCGCTCCCTCATCCGGCGGTCTCTCTCAGCCTGGGAGATGCGTCCAATCTGCATGGGTTCCGATGGAGCCAGCGAGGATAAAGGTGGGGACTCGGAGCTGGGACTGATAGGGGCTAGAGGTCTACGGTTGAGTTCTCTCTCTCTCAGACGCTGGTCAATGCGTGAGGCCAACTTGATCAGGGACTCGAGATTGTCCGGTGGTTCCCGAGTGGCCAGTTCATCTTGGATAGTGTCGGAAAGGCCTTTCAGAAAGCACACCGTGAGCGCCTCGTTGTTCCAGCCACTTGCTGCTGCCACCGTGCGGAACTGGATGGCATAGTCCGTCACGCTGCGCCAACCTTGGTGGAGAGTCAGGAGCTGTTTGGCTGAGTCAGAACCACTGCTTGGGCCTTGAAACACTCGTTTGAATTCCTCAGCAAAGGCAGAGTAGCTGGCACAGCAGGAACTATGGGCATCCCACACAGCAGTAGCCCAGGCCAGGGCTTTTTCCGACAGCAGGGTGATGATATAAGCGATCTTAGACCGGTCGGTGGGAAACGACGAGGGTTGTAGCTCAAAGGAGAGAGAACATTGGGTGAGAAACCCTTTACAAGCACTTGGATCACCTGAGAACCGTTGGGGAGGTGGAAGACGAGGTTCAGCCAGGGGGTTAACTGCCATGGGTACGTGAATCTGAGGTACTGGGATGGGAACTGTTGCCGGGGTAAGACGATCAGATATTTGCTTAATGGAAGTCAGCATCTCCGACAGAAGATGAGAATGTCTAGCCATTAAGGCCTCTTGCTGAACCAGGGCGGCTTCGTGGCGTTGGACAGTCTCCTGGTGGTGGGACAGCATGGCAAAAAGGTCCTGGGAACTGGCTGCCTCTGGGTTCATTTTTGGCTCTGTGTTTCTGTCAGGACCCGGTTACGAACCTGGGTCTCCGGAGTGAGAAACAGTCACTTAACCAACTGAGCCACGAATAGTCAGCAGAACCCAGAAGATGAGGCAGACACAGCAGTACTTAAGACGGTGTATTTAATAAAGTAAAAAGGAGAAGTCCTTAAATACAAAAATGGCAAATCCAAAAAGTGGTAGGAATAGCACAAAAAAGCCTCAAGAGACACTCAAAAACAAAAACAGAATTCCACAAGAGCATCCACCGGAATCGACAGGAAAACACAGAACACTAGGGCTGGGTGCTAACATACAAACACAGAGCACAGAACTGAGGGAAACTAAGGGTTTAAATACAATCAGGGGAAACGAGGTACAGGTGCAAATAATAATGGGGAACAAGGGAAAAAACATAAGGTCAAAAAGCACAATGGGGGCATCTAGTGACCAAAACCCGGAACAACCCTGGCCAAATCCTGACACAAACGCATTAAGAAGGAAAGAAATTCCACAAATTAATATTTAACAATGTGTTCCAGGTGATTACCTCATGAAGCTGGTTGAGAGAATGCCAAGAGTGTCCCTGTCGTCATCAAGGCAAAGGGTGGCTACTTTGAGAAATATAAAATAAAACCCTTTTTTGGTTACTACATGATTCCATATGTGTTATTTCATAGTTTTGATCTTCGCTATTATTCTAAAATGTAGAAAAATAAAGAAAAACCCTTGAATGAGTATGTGTGTTCAAGATTTTGACTGGTACTGTATATATATTTTTCTATTTTTCTGAGAAGCCTTTGCATCCATGAATACATGCCACTGCACTCGACAGAGCTCGCCCTAATATGTCTATTGTTGCACATATCATACTTGGTATATCTTATGTTCGTTCATCCCTTGCACAGATTGTATAGTGTTATTTGTTGCACCCTCGACAACCACTGTGATTATTATTATTTGACCCTGCTGGTCATCTATGAACATTTGAACATCTTGGCCATGTTCTGTTATAATCTCCACCCGACACAGCCAGAAGAGGACTGGCCACCCCTCATAGCCTGGTTCCTCTCTACGTTTCTTCCTAGGTTCTGGCCTTTCTAGGGAGTTTTCCTAGCCACTATGCTTCTACACCTGAATTGCTTGTTGTTTTGGGGTTTTAGGCTGGGTTTCTGTACAGCACTTTGACATCGGCTGATGTAAGAAGGGCTTTATAAATACATTTGATTGATTTGGACTGTAATTTGAATTTGTTCTAACATTTCTACTGCATTGCTTGAGGAGCATTTCGCTGCATCCGAAATAACATCTGCTTATTTGTGTATGCAACCAATACATTTTTGTTTATTTTGATTTGTGTGAGGAACTGGTCTAAGGACACATAGAGCTCATATGGAAGGTTCAGGGGTCATTACACATGCTAGAGAAGTCTCTTGACAGGACCTCTGTCTTCAGCATCAAGATAAATTAGGTTTTGGAGTTTTTCAATGACTGTATTTGTGTATGCTGGGTTTTCTCTAAAGTTAAGTAGATTCTGTTTTGTCTGGTTTCCTGTTTTTATCAAGATACTCTTCCATCCTCCATCCAGGATTTTCTGGTTTAACACTTTAGGCTTTCAATAATACAGGTAATTTGTAGTTCGGTACGTTCATCTTCTATATTTGGAAAATTGATGTCA
The DNA here is from genome assembly GCF_036934945.1 of Oncorhynchus masou masou. Taxonomy (NCBI): domain Eukaryota; kingdom Metazoa; phylum Chordata; class Actinopteri; order Salmoniformes; family Salmonidae; genus Oncorhynchus; species Oncorhynchus masou. The sequence continues at coordinate 32,758,556 of NC_088229.1, forward strand.
CTTGGTCTTGGATAGTAATTAGAGTATAATATGTGTAGATCGTCAGTAAGTCTATGTCTGGTAACAGTAATGTTAAGGAATTACCGTCATGTGTTTTGAAGGGCTCTGTTGCTGTATATGACAAAACTGAAATGCTGAATTGTTTCAATGAGCACTTTGTATCATCTGGTAGGCTGTTTGATTCAGTATCCTCTGTCTCTGCACAACCCTGTGTGGATGAACCAGTGAGAGCTCTTCAAACTTTTAGCTTTTAGCCATTCTCAGTGCAGGTGGTACATAAAGCCCTGAAATCCTTAGATCAGAGAAAGCCTGCAGGTTCTTATCTTTTGGATCCCTGCTTTTTAAATCTGGCAGCTGATTTCATAGCGGAACCACTTACATATCTGTTCAATCTAACCCTGGAATGTAATGAAATTCCAAAGATCAGGAAATCAGCATTTGTCCTACCACTTTTAAAAGGAGGAGATCCAACTCTTTTTAATTAATTATAGGCCAATCTCAAAGCTGTCACCCCTGGTGAAAATACTTGAAACCCTTGTGAGTGAACAGCTAAGAGAGTTTTTATTTACTAACTCTATTTTATCAATGTACCAATTGGGCTTCAGGAAGAAGCATAGCACAATTACAGCAGCCATGAAGGTTTTAAATGATATCACTGAAGCCCTTGACAAAAAACAGCACTGTGTCTTACTTTTTACTGATACAGTTGGTCATCCTATACTAAGGCAGAGATTGTCGAGTGTAGGTCTTTCAGAGCATGCAGTTACATGGTTTGCTAACTATCTGTCTTATAGAACTCAGTGCACTCAATTTGATAGCTTACGTCTGTTAAATTGTCTGTCTTTAATGGTGTGCCCCAAGGCTCTGTACATGGTCCTCTCTTATTCACTATTTATATAAATGATTTAGACAAAAATGTCCAAAATGCGCAACTTCATTTTTATGCTGATGATACTGTTATTTACTGTTGTGCCTCGTCTCTTACAAAAGCTTTCCAGAACTTGCAAACTGCTTTTTATACTGTTCAACATATCTTGTGTCAATTGAAGCGTATCCTCAATACTGAGAACTAAAATAATGGTGTTTTGTAAAGCAAGAAATAGACCTCTGAACCTTTCACCTATTACTACCTGTCAGGACAAGGAGATTGAGGTTGTAACCTCATATAAATATCTTGGAATTTTAATTGATGACGGCCTCTCTTTCAAATTGCATAATTGAAGCTGAAATTGTAACGACTTTCTTCTGTTGAAGGAGGAGCGGACCAAAATGCAGCGTGATGGTTACTCATGTTTATTGAATGAAAGACTAGACGTGAAATAACTGAACATGAACAAAAACAACAGACGGAAACGTGAACAAAACTATACAGCCTGTCTGGTGAAACTAAACACAGAGACAGGAACACTCACCCACGAAAACACTCAAAGAATATGGCTGCCTAAATATGGTTCCCAATCAGAGACAACGATAATCACCTGACTCTGATTGAGAACCGCCTCAGGCAGCCATAAACTACGCTAGACATCCCACAAAACCCCAAGACAAAAACACACCACAATAACCCATGTCACACCCTGGCCTGACCGAATAAATGAAGAATAAACATAATATATTTCGACCAGGGCGTGACAGAAATTGGGATTTTATTTTAGGAATAAGGCCTGTTTTTCTTTTGAAGCCAGAAGGAGGCTCGTATCAGCTACATTTATGCCCTTACTAGACTATGGGGATATTTTATATATGAATGCTTCCGCTCAGTGTTTGAGATCAATTGACACTCTTTACCATGGCACTTTGAGATTTATTTTAAACTGCAAAACCCTTACGCACCACTGCACTTTGTATACCAGGGTTGGCTGGCCTTCTCTAGTCACTCGTAGGCTCAGGCACTGGTGTACTTTTATTTACAAATGTAACGGCGTTCGTCTGTTGAAGGAGGAGCGGACCAAAATGCAGCGTAGTTGTGATTAATTTTATTTAATACGGAAACTATACACGATAAACTAACAAAATAACAAACGTACGAAAACAGCCCTCTCTGGTGCAAAACACAGAGACAGGAACAATCACCCACAAAACACTCAAAGAATATGGCTGCCTAAATATGGTTCCCAATCAGAGACAACGATAATCACCTGACTCTGATTGAGAACCGCCTCAGGCAGCCATTGACTACGCTAGACACCCCACAAAACCCCAAGACAAAAACACACCACAATAACCCATGTCACACCCTGGACTGACCAAATAAATGACAATAAACATAATATATTTCGACCAGGGCGTGACAACAAAGCCATTTTGGGTTTACTACCTTTTTATTTGGGCATTTTTATTGTTCAGAAATGTGGTGGGTACTCTCTTCATTCTCTGGACTTTATCCTGCTAACTTTTCCAAATGTCCGAACTGAATTTGGTAAAAGGGCTTTTATGTACTCTGCGCCATCATCTTGGAACGCCTTACAAAATACTTTTAAACTGGAAGAACTTGTCCCGATTGGTATTTTTAAATCACTGATGAATGATCTTGAAACTGATTCCCTGACCTGTCAATGTTTTAATTTGATATTTTTGATTTTGTTCTACTCGTGTGAATTTAGTAGTTGTAGTTTTTCCATGTTGTTTGTCTGTAATTTTTGTAATGACTTGGTGCTGCCTATCTTGGCCAGGACGCTTTTGAAAAATAGATTTTAAATCTCAATGAGCCCTTCCTGGTTAAATAAAAGGTAATATAAAATAAAAAGTAGATCATCAGCATCTGCAATCTTACATCATAATTGATCTGGTACTGAATCCTTGCTTTTTTATTTTAGTTTTATTTTACCTTTGCTTTTTTTTGTCCATTATTATTGTATATAAGCATAACATCCACCCCAGCAGCCTCATAAGGCTGAGTTAATGTTCATCAATGTAGGAAAACAACCCCTCCCTCCTACTCCTTCCACAAACATTACTGGTGAATTATATCCCAGTCCTCTACCCACCTGTGGACATGTCACTGTGTCGCTCCACATGTGGTTTACCTGTGTCTCTCTATCTTGTTTGCTGGCAGTGTGCTAATTAGATTTACGCTTCATATGTCGTGTTCTGCATTGGGATTGATTCCACCGTGCCTTCATCAGTTCCGGCATTAATCCGCATGACTTGTGGCCCATGTGCAGGTGGTGGATGGTGTTCAAGTGTAGCGCTCTGCAAGTTATCACCCGTCTGCTGCGTACCATTAGCACAGATGATCTGTCATCAGGTGCATATGGGAAGAGCGTGTCCTCAATGATGCTGAAGGTGGGAGGGGAGGAGGAGACACGAGAGACAAGAAAGATACATTGAACCTGTTTTTCTTTCCTGGAATGAGAATGTCTGGTGAGTACCACAGCTGAACCGATGGAGTCAAGTCTAATGTGTTTACATAGAGCCAAGTGTTAATTAATCAACCCAGACATATGTCAGAGTTATTACCAGAGTTACTAACAAGGAGTTACTTCCTGATATGATCCCGGAAGACATCCCTATAGATCAGAACATGGTAGGGCTCAGTGAAGTGTGGTGAGGTCTGAGGCCAGGTAAGCACTTTCCCTGTTGGCTCTCACTTTTAAAAGTTTCTCGGTTTCGATGTGATGGAGATGTTGGCAAGGGATGAGAGTCGTCCTTGATCAGTCCCGATTCGACAGTATGTCTTTATCTGTTTCAGATACTGTTGTGGCTGGTATAGTGAGGACTAGCTGCAGTAACTTTGTCGCCTCGGGGACAGTCTGTATAAGGTCATGCTGGAACAAAATGCTGAAGAGCTGTCCAGGTCATTTGTCAAATTCACCAAAGTGGTCAAACCTGGCTCTCCTTTGAACAATGATATTGTCCAGTATGTTGTAGTAGATTCACCCCCCTATACTCTGATCGGCTGTTTACTACGAGTTTCTCTTTCTGCCAGACCCAGTTCCTTGCATTTCTGCTCAAATCGCTCATAGAAACTAGTCTTGTTGTGTCTGTTCCGGTGCTTTCATTGTGTCACTGATACGGGAACCTCAGAAAGCAATATCCATCACTTTGTTCTGCAGAACATGGAGGAGAGCGTCAGTTTCATTGAAAATTCCATCATAGGCCATGTGCAAAAAGCAAACCCGGTGGAGTCTCTAAATAGGTCGCTAACTGTTCCTTTTTCAGCAAAGGCATGTCATAGTTTCATATAGCTGCCCTTTGGCCTGTTTGATGAGCTGGCAATCTCATTGTTACCATGAAATGCCAACAAAATGCATGATGGAGCTAGATCTTTCAAAATCTCACGGTTCTCTTTTACCTTTGCATTGTGCATGCTGATGTGCAACCTCTGTTGTTCATTCAATGCCAGATCTATCCGTAAGCTTTGGATGTGAGACACAGATTTCAAGTTGCAGTAACTGGCTCTTGTCCACACACTGTCACTGGTGCAAAACAGCAGGCAGGGGAAGCAGTAGAGTCCCCTGCTAGCAGCGCAGCCACAGAGCCAGTCTTTCCGATGATTCCACTCAGAGTGAAATTATTGTTATTTTCTGTCCCTTCATTTGATGTACTGTAGGTCCTTAAGCTCAGTTGCGGGTCTTCCATCCCTTATCACCTTCTGTTTTGCTAGAAAATCCAACTTCTAAAACTATTTCAGATGCAATATGTTAGTCATGCTGATCAGCTTACTTTAGCTAGCAGTAAAACAAATGTGTAACGTCCAGAGGCATGGCTGAGCTCTGTCTATGCTCCTGCCTATCCCATAATTTGTTTCATGCCAATAAGCACAAACGTTTATTATTTGAATGCAATGGAAATTAATGGGACATATTGACACATGAAAGGTAGTGAAGCGCTCTGCCTTTGTTAGCTGGCAGCATAAGGTAGAAACACACATGTGCTAGTCATGTTGAGTTTGGAGTTTGAATAGCCTCTGGCCTCCTGTCACGGCTGTCGTTGGATGAAGAAGGAGACCAAGGTGCAGCGTGGTTAGCGTACATTATTTTATTTTTAAATGTCGCCAACAAAACAATAAACAACCAAACGACGTGAAGCTCTATTAGGCTATACATGCCACTAACAAAGACAACAACCCACAAATGAGAAAAGGAAAAAAGGCTGCCTAAGTATGATTCCCAATCAGAGACAACGATAGACAGCTGTCCCTGATTGAGAATCATACCCGGCCAAAAACAAAGAACCAGAATGCATAGACTTTCCCACCCAAGTCACACCCTGACTAAACAAACATAGAGAATAAAAGGATCTCTACGATCAGGGCGAGACACCTCAGGGCGTGACACCTCCTTGCGCATTTTCTACCAGATCCCTGCATATTTGGGAAGTACTAGTTCAGAAATCGATTTGATCATGCAATATTTTTCATTGCAGTTCTTTTTTCATTCATTTTCACAGGGTAGGCACTGCCTTCCCTGCCTACCCTGACCGAATGTCATTGCACAAAACATTAGGAACACCTGCTCTTTCATGACTGACCAGGTGAATCCAGGTGAAAGCAATGATCCCTTATTGATATCACTTGTTAAATCCACTTCAATCAGTGTCGATGAAGGGGAGGGGGTTAAAGAAGGATTTTTAAGCCTTGAGACATGAATTGTGTATGTGTGCCATTCAGTGGTTGACTGGGCAAGACAAAATATTTAAGTGCCTTTGAAAGTGGTATGGTAGTAGGTGCCAGGCGCACCAGTTTGTGTGTTTCAAGAACTGAAATGCTGCTGAGTTTTTCACGCTCAACAGTTTACTGTGTGTATCAATAATGTACCTCCACCCAAAGGACATCCAACTGACAACTTGACACAACAGTGGGAAGCATTGGAGTCAACATGGGCCAGCATCCCTGCGGAACACTTTCGACACCTTGTAGAGTCCATGCTCTGACAAATTGAGGCTGTTCTCAGGGAAAAAGCGAGTGCAACTCAATATTATGACATTGTTCCTAATGTTTTGTACTCAGTGTATATTATTTTGATGAATGCTCTGAATAGCTCATACATTGTCTTTAAAGGTTTTCCCAGCCCTTGGCAATGAACCAGAGGTACAAAGACAATATACTGGGACATGAGCACTTACACCATACATACTGAATAGTATTCTCTCAAATATGTAAAGAACATGCAGTTCATCTTTCTTTACTGATGAATGCATGATGGAAAAGGATTCAGGTCAGGAGCAGGAAAAGTTATGGACAATATGGACCATGTGTTGACTGGCATGGTTTAGTGGTTTATCGATTCTGATACGATCCATTGTCCATGGCAGTATGGGGCCATGCCACTCATGTCCAGGAAACCAGGTCATGTACAGGTGAGCTGGTGTACAGACTGTTACACAGACTGCCCGGTGTCTATACACATAGAGTATCTTAATATCAAAACTAGAACCTGCACCAGTGAGAGACGTCAACCCATAGATGGTATGAGTCAAGCTGCCATTTATAGTACCCTGAAGCATTGATTTGACTACAGGACAAAAGGTTTGGTTCCTACCATTGGAACACTGCAGTGCATGTCTGATTGATCGAAGCCCTGAATGTAATGATATATTACAGATCATTCAGTGATCTGCATACTTCCATGGCCGACGGCCAGGCCAGTGTTAAGCGTTTCAGGCTTGATCAATACTGTTCTAACAAGACAGTGAACCATGTGCTGATGTCCGGCTGAATAAGGTACTCACTGCATGTCTTCCATTATCTCTCTGTGTGCAGTGTGTGACAAGACCAATCAGGCAGGGGGATAGCCACAACACACAAACACACACCGCTTGGCACTGGATCCATTACATTGGTCCGAAGGCCCTCCTTTAGTAGCCGCAGGGGCGTGAGTCATGACTGAGCTGATTTGGCACATGGGTTGACTCTTCCTGCTGTCTACACACATGGTCACACACAGGCTAAGTAGACATACAGATGCACTTACAATGGAATGTTTTTTAAGCATCTGGATAAGTGCAACATAAATCGAATCAAGTAAGTAATAAACACGCTGTACATGCATAGCAAGTGAAATACATGATGTAAAATAGCCTGTACATTCTTATGATCATTAAACCAGCAATCAGCAGTTGAAACAATAACAAAGCTTGTTTTGGTAAAAAGCTGAGGGATGGGGCTGGAGAAATGCAACCACTCTCAAATTCAAAGAAAGAGCTGACCATCCATGATGTAAAAAGTATAGTTTTTGTATAGTATAGTGTTTGTTTACATTTACTTCGTTTACAAACATTGGTGTAAAACAACCTTATATTTTGGGTTCTGACAGGGTACTGTAACAGTCATCGTTGCATGAAGAAGTGGACCGAAGCGCAGCATGATAAGTGTTCATGATTTATTAATAGAACTGAACACTGAATGACAACACCCGAAACAGTTCTGTCTGGTACAGACACAAACAGAAAACTATCCACAAAACACAGGTGGGAAAAGGCTACCTAAGTATGGTTCTCAATCAGAGACCACGATAGACAGCTGCCTCTGATTGAGAACCACACCCGGCCAAACACACAGAAATAGAAAACATAGAACACAAAACATAGAATGCCCACCCCAACTCACATCCTGGCCAAACCAAAATAGAGACATAAAAAGGATCTCTAAGGTCAGGGCGTGGCAGGTACAACAGTTGAACTGAACTCATGAGGAATTTATAACTTCTGTTCTTCAAGAATCAATGGGTACATCATTCATTTATAAGGGAAGAAAATGGATGTAGCAACTGCAGATTGCCCCTTTAACGCTCGAGTTTCACATGTATTCACAGAAAGGTCTATCAGGAAGTGTGCTATAAATAATGATGTATAGCATACATTCTGACAGACCTTCTTAGAAATTAATTTGAAATTCACTGATTGTAATCAACAGCACTGCAGTCCAGGTCTAACTAAAGCTCTTCACAATCATACATCATTTGTACTGTTTACTAGAGCCATTCATTGTTCAGTTGAGTGAAGGCTGCCTTTATTTGCCTGTGATTACATGAGCAGCCAGCACTGCTCCCCCTTCGCTATCTCAGATCAGATACATAGTGAGTGCTGATTCACAGAAATGTAATCTTAAAATGTATATTCAGATCAGGGTTGTAGACATTGTCAGACATATTTTGATACAGAACAATGAACACTTATTGGTGTGTATTTGTGTGTGTGCGTGTGTGTGTGTGCATATGTGTGTGTACACTGTGGCTCAGGAAAGATCACTTTCACGCTGGCTTTGATTTACCCAGCTGGGAACAGATGAGATTGATTATCTGCTTGATCAGATAATTGGATCAAAGTCTACTGATCCAGTCAGACTTACATCCAGAGTCCAGGAACTGGTATGGTTGGAGAGGAGGAAGGTCAATGGTGAGGTGACAATAAAGACGCATGAGGGGCATAACATGCTGACCACACCGTGCGTGTGCCATCACACGCATGTTGATTTTGTACACCCACACAAGACGCTATCAGGACACGCAGATTGAAATATCAAAACAAACTCTGAACCAACTATATTAATTTGGGGACAGGTCGAAAAGCATTAAACATTTATGGCAATTTAACTAGCTAGCTGTTGTTATCTAATTTGTCCTGGGATATAAACATTGGGTTGTTATTTTACCGGAAATGCACAAGGTCCTCTACTCTGTCAATTAATCCACAGATAAAAGGGTAAACAGAGTTTGTTTCAAGTAATCGCTCCTCCTTCAGGCTTCTTCTTCTTCTTCTTTGGACTTTATACGGCGGTTGGAATCCAATTTTAAGGTGTATTACAGTGTGGGAGCAATGATTGAATAACATGTATGTGTACATTTATTTTGCCATGCTCGCACACGCGACATGGGCGTTGTTGTCAGAATGTAATATTGTAACGTGTGAGGGAAAGTTTCTATATAAATTCATGAGTGTGTGTGTACATCGTCATCCAGAAAGTAGTCCATTACAATTTTGTTCCCACTGATCTTTGTCGATAGCACTTGTTAACTTCAGGGCAGCAAAGTTGAGAGCACTAGCAACACTTTTTCAGTTCTTCATGATATCTTCAAAAAAACTGCAGTAGAAACAATTATTTAGTTGAACCAAGATGGCGAAGCAGTTCAGACGTCTTTGTCTTCATCTTGTCGTGTTCCGTGTATATATCTTTTTTTTTCCTTCGTATATATTTTTTTATATTTTAACATCAGTTTCAACATACTCTCCTGCAACCCAACTCACCCAATGTTGTATGGATCTGCTATTTTCTATACTTTAGAACTGGAAAGCCCCAACAGAAGCTAGTCAGTTAGCCACAGCTAGCGGTCATCAGCTAACCTTAGCCTTGCCAGTCTGCACAGCACGTTTCAACCCAGAGCTTACCGGACTGCTCTTTCTCCATCTCCGATTTCCTACCACAAGCTCTGAATCTTATGACCTGGATCATCGCAGCTAGCTAGCTGCTATCCAAGTAGCTACTCCCCTGGCTAACGTCTCTGTCCCGAAGCAAGTGCTAGTGAGCCTGGAACTAGTCTCGTGCTAGGCCCCCGGCTAGCTTAAGAGCTCCATCAGCCACTCCTTGGGCTACAATACATATTTTGCCAATTGGCCTGGACCCCTTTTACTGCCGACATGGAGCCTCGCCGATTCCACCACGTGTGGTCTCCCGAGGTAATCCGCCCGAGGGGTGTCGACAGGCTCCTCCGTCACGACGTCCCCTGAAGGCCCATCCGCTACCCTGCTAGCCACGACCTACTAGCTGTCTAGAGCATATCGGACTGTTAGCTGAAGAGAACCATCAGCCAATTTCTAGGGCTACAATACCTATTTTGCCAATTGGCCTGGACCCTTTTACTGCCTACACGGAGCCCTGCCAATCCAATACGACTGGTCTGCCGATTTAACCGTCCGAGGAAGCTACAACAGACTTTCTTCCATCGCGATATCCCCCCTAAGGCGATTCTGCTAGCGCCGGCCCGCTAGCTGTCTGAATGTCTCCAGCTCGCCTAGCCTCCCACTGGTCCCTAAGATCACTCGGCTACGTATGCCTCTCCCTAATGTAAATATGTCTGGTCCATTGCTGTTTTGGTTAGGGATTATTGTATTTTTTCACTGTAGAGACTCCAGCCCTGCTCAATATGCCTTAGCTGACCTCACCAGGTGACCTCACCTGATCTAAATGATGTCTAACGAGACAAAACCTTTCTCATCGTCACGCAATTCCTAAGTTTACTTCCACTGTATTCACATCCTACCATACCCTTGTCTGTACATTATGTCTTGAATCTATTCTTCCACGCCCAGAAACCTGTTCCTTTTACTCTCTGATCCGAATGCACTAGACGACCAGTCCTTATAGCCTTTAGCCGTACCCTTATCCTACTCCTCCTCTGTTCCTCTGGTGATGTAGAGGTTAATCCAGGCCCCGCAGTGCCTAGCTCCACTCCCATTCCCAAGGTGCTCTCATTTGTTGAATTCTGTAACCGTAAAATCCTTGGTTTCATGCATGCATTTCATGCATAACGTTAGAAGCCTCACCCCTACGTTTGTTTAACTCATTGCTTTAACACACTCTGCCAACCTGTATGTCCTAGCCGTGTCTGCATCCTGGCATAGGAAGGCCACCAACAATCCTGAAATTTCCATCCCTAGCCATAACACTTTCCAACAAGATAGATCTGCCAAAGGGGGCAGAGTTTCAATCTAATGCAGAGACAGCCTGCAGAGTTCTGGATTACTATCCAGGTCTGTGTCCAAACAATTCGAGCTTCTACTCCTAAAAATCCACCTTTCCAGGAACAAGTCTCTCACCGTTGCCGCTTCTTATAGACCACCTTCTGCCACCAGCTGTGCCCTGGACACCATATGTGAATTGATTGCCCACCATCTATTTTCAGAGCTCGTATTGTTAGGTGACCTAAACTGGGACATGCTTAATAACACCCCGTCCGTCCTACATTCTAAGCTAGATGCCCTCAATCTCACACAAAATATCAATGAACCCACCAGGTACAACCCCAAATCTGTAAACACGGGCACCCTCATAGATATCATCCTGACCAACCTGCCCTTTAAATACACCTCTGCTGTCTTCACCCAGGATCTTAGCGATCACTGCCTCATTGCCTGCGTCTGTAATGGGTCTGCGGTCAAACGAACACCCCTCATCACTGTCAAACGCTCCGTAAAACACTTCAGCGATCAGGCCTTTCTAATCAACCTGGAATGATATTGATCTCATTCCGTCAGTAGAACATGCCTGGTTATTCTTTAAAAGTGCTTCCCTCACCATCTTAATTAAGCATGCCCCGTTCAAAAAATGTAGAACCAGGAACAGATATAACCCATGGTTCACTCCAGACCTGACTGCCCTTGACCAGCACAAAAACACCCGGTGGCAAACTGCTTTAGCATCGAGTAGCCCCCGCGATATGCAACTTTTCAGGGAAGTTAGGAACCAATATACACAGGCAGTTAGGAAAGCAAAGGCTAGTTTTATCAAACAGAAATTTGCATACTGTAGCGCTAACTCCAAAAAGTTATGTGACACTGTAAAGTCCATGGAGAATAAGAGCACCTCCTCCCAGCTGCCCACTGCACTGAGGCTAGGAAACACTCACCACCGATAAATCCATGATATTTGAGAATTTCAATAAGCATTTTTCTATGGCTGGCCATGCTTTCCACCTGGCTACCCCTACCCCGGTCAACAGCCCTGCACCCCCCACAGCAACTTGCCCAAACCTCCCCTATTTCTCTTTCACCCAAATCCAGATAGAGGATGTTCTGAAAGAGTTGCAAATTCTGGACCCCTACAAATCAGCTGGGCAAGACAACCTGGACCTTCTCTTGCTAAAATTATCCGCCGTAAATGTTGCCACCCCTATTACTAGTTATAAACCTCTCTTTCGTATCGTCTGAGATCCAAAGATTGGAAAGCTGCCGCGGTCATCCCCCTCTTCAGAGGGGGAGACACTCTAGACCCAAACTGTTACAGACCTATATCTCCTCTACCCTGCCTTTCTAAGGTCTTCGAAAGCCAAGTTAACTTCTTTGGGATAGGGGGCAGCATTTTCACTTTTGGATGAATTGCGTGCCCAGAGTGAACTGCCTCCTACTCAGTCCCAGATGCTAATATATGCATATTATTATTATTATTATTATTATTATTGTTGTTGTATAGAAAACACTCTGAAGTTTCTAAAACTGTTTGAATGATGTCTGTGAGTATAACAGAACTCATATAGCAGGCAAAAACATGAGAAAAAATCCAAACATGATGTGAGAAATCTGAGGTTTGTAGTTTTTGAACTCATCCCTATTGAATACACAGTGAGATATTGGTTATGTTGCACTTCCTAAGGCTTCCACTAGGTGTCACCCATCTTTAGAACATTGTTTCAGGCTTCTACTGTGATGTGAGACCAGATGGGAGCTCTTTGAGTCAGTGGTCGTCTGCCTACAGCCTCGTTCTCAGTCACCCGCTTTCACTTGAGAGGTAGCTGTCATTCCATTGCTTTTCTACAGACAATGGAATTCTCCGGTTGGAACATTATTGAACTTTTATGATAAAAACATCCTAAAGATTGATTTTATGCTTAGTTTGACAAGTTTCTTCGACCTGTAATATAACTTTCCGAATGGACCAGATCGCGCATTTGGATTTGTTTACCAAACGCCCTAACAAAAGAAGCTATTGGACATAAATGGACATAAATGATGGACATTATCGAACAAAACAAGCATTTATTGTGGAACTGCGATTCTTGGGAGTGCATTCTGACTTACCTTGAAGATCATCTAAGGTATGTGAATATTTATAATGCTATTTATGAATAATGTTGACTACCCAACATGGCGGATATTTCTCTGGCTGGTTTGGGCTCTGAGCGCCGTTCTCAGATTAAGCTTTTTCCGTAAAGTTTTTTTTTATTAATCTGACACAGCGGTTCCAGGAGAAGTGAATCTAAATTTCCATGTCTAAAAATTGTATTTTCATCAACATGTATAATGAGTATTTCTGTGAATTCATGTGGCTCTCCGCAATATAACTGCATGTTTGGAACTACTGAACATAACACACCAATGTAAAATACGATTTTTGGATATAAATATGAACTTTACCGAAGAAAACATACATATATTGTGTAACATGAAGTCCTATGAGTGCCATCTGATGAAGATCATCAAAGGTCAGTGATTCATTTTCTCTATTTGTGCTTTTTGTGACTCCTTTTTGGCTGGAAAAATGACTGGGTTTTTCTGTTGGTGGTGAGTTGGTGGTGACCTAACATAATCGTTTGTGGAGCTTTCGCTGTAATGCATTTTTAAATCAAACACTGTGGCTGGATTAACGAGAATTGTATCTTTAAAACGGTGCCTAATACTTGTATGTTTGAGAAATTTGATTTATGAGATTTCTGTTGATTTGTATTTGGCGCCCTGCAATTTCATTGGCTGTTGGCGAGGGGAACCCCAGTCCTAGACATGTTTAACAAACAGATCACCGACCATTTCCATTCCCACCGTACCATCTCCGTCATGCAATCTGGTTTCCGAGTTGGTCATGGGTGCACCTCAGCCACACTCAAGATCCGAAACGATATCAATATCCGCAATCAATAAAAGACAATACTGCCGAGGCTTTCGACTCTGTCAATCCTCAACAGCCTTGGTTTCTCAAATGACTGCCTTGCCTGGTTCACCAACTACTTCTCTGATAGAGTTCAGTGTGTCAAATCAGAGGGCCTGTTGTCCGGATGGGGGTGCCACAGGGTTCAATCCTCGGGCCGACTCTTTTCTCTGTATACATCAATGATGTCGCTCTTGCTGCTGGTGAGTCTCTGATCCACCTCTACGCAGACGCCACCATTCTGTATACTTCTGGCCCTTCTTTGGACACTGTGTTAACTAACCTCCAGACGAGCTTCAATGCCATGCAACTCTCCTTCCGTGGTCTCCAACTGCTCTTAAATGCAAGCAAAACTGAATGCATGCTCTTCAACCGATGGCTGCCCGCACCTGCCCGCCCATCCAGCATCATTACTCTGGATGTTCTGACCTAGAATATGTGGACAATTACAAATACCTAGGTGTCTGGTTAGACTGTAAACTCTCCTTCCAGACTCACATCAAAAGCATCTCCAATCCAAAAACATATCTGGAATCGGCTTCCCATTTCGCAAAACAAAGCCTCCTTCACTCACGCTGCCCAACATACCCTGTAAAACTGACTATCCTACCGATCCTCGACTTCGGCGATGTAATTTATAAAATAGCCTCCAACACTCCACTCAGGAAATTGGATGCAGTCTATCACAGTGCCATCCGTTTTGTCACCAAAGCCCCACATTCTACCCACCACTGTGACCTGTATGCTCTTGTCGGCTGGCCCTCACTTCATATTCATTGCCAAAACCACTGGCTCCAGGCCATCTATAAGTCTTTGCTAGGTAAAGCTCCGCCATATCTCAGCTCATTGGTCACCATAGCAACACCCACCCGTAGCCCAAAGCCAATTCCTCATTGGCCGTCTTTCCTTCCAGTTCTCTGCTGCCAATGACTGTAACAAATTGCAAAAATCACTGAAGCTGGAGACTCATGTCTCCCTCACTAACTTTAAGCATCAGCTGTCAGAGCAGCTCACAGATCACTGCATCTGTACATAGCCCATCTGTAAATAGCCCATCCAACTACCTCATCACCATATTGTTATTTATTTATTTATTTTTGCTCCTTTGCAACCCAGTATTTCTACTTGCACATTCATCTTCTGCACATCTATCACTCCAGTGTTTAATTGCTAAAATGTAATTACTTCACCACTACGGCCTATTTATTGCCTTACGTCCCCAATCTTACCTCATTTGCACACACTATATAGACATGTATTTTTCCTATTGTGTTATTGACTGTACGTTTGTTTATCCCATATGTAACTCTGTGTTGTTGTTTGTGTCGCACTGCTTTGCTTTATCTTGGCCAGGTCACAGTTGTAAATGAGAACTTGGGGTGAACAGGTTCCCATGCCTCGACCCAGGCAACTGGGGAGGTCTCAGCCGGCTCATCAGGCTCTCACACCTCAGCCGGTTCGTCAGATTCCCGCGCCTCAGCAGAGGCGAGCTGTCCGCAGCTGATCCCCGGGATCGTCCCTGTAGTTGGAATACTGTGGCTGGAGCCTCACGTCGGGGAGGGGGTACTGTCACATGTGCTCCCTTTCCAGCCTCTAGATCACCAGGCTGCTCGTTATGGTGCACACCTGTCACCATCGTTCTACGCAACAGTGACACTCACCTGGACTCCATCACCTCGTTGATTACCTGCCCTTTATATGTCACTCCCTTTGGTTTCTTCCCCAGTCGTCATTGTTCCTGTTTCATGTCGGTGCACTGTTTGTGTCTTGTTTTGTTCATTTATTGATTTAATGTATTCCCTCCCTGAACTTGCTTTCCGACTCTCAGCGTACATCACTGTATAAGTGTTCACCAACCTTTTTTAGGCAAGCCTGAATATTCAGGAGTAAACTTTGGCTTAACAAATCCCATAACAAGTTGCATGGACTCACTGTGTGTAAAATAATAGGGGTTGACATGATTTTTGAATCGCCCATACATACAACATCTCTAAGGTACCTCAGTCAAGTATTGAATTTCAAGGACAGATTCAACTACAATGTCCAGGGAGCTTTTTGAAAGAGTCATAAAGAAGGGCAGCGATTGGTAGATGGCTAACAATAACAAATCAGTCATTCAACATCTCTTTTGGGTCAAGTTAATAATGATGCCGTGGAGTATGTATTAAACCACCACATCAAAGGTACATTCGTCCTTCTGAACTGAGCTACAGAACAGGAATGAAACTGCTCAGGGATGTTACCATGAGGCCATTGGGGATTTTAAAACAGCTAAAGAGTTCAGTGGCTGTGATGGGTGAAAACTGAGGCTGGAGCAACTCCACAATAATGACCTAAATAAAAGAAGAATACAAATATACAGAATAATACAATAATACTGCCAAGAAAGCAGCAAATAAATGCATGTTTTGGCCTAAATGCAAAGCCTTATGTTTGGGGCAAATTCAACACAACACATCACGGAGCAACTGCCTTCTTATTTTGAAGCATGGTGGTGGCTGCATCATTGTATGGGTATGCTTGACCTCTGTAAATACTGGGTCATTTTTCAGGATAAAAAGAAATGGGAAATGGAGCCAGGCAAAATCCTAGAGGACAACCTGCTCCAGTCTGGTTTACACCAGAGACTGGGAGAGGAATTCACCTTCCAGCAGGAAAATAACCTACAACACAAGGCCACATCTATGCTGGAGTCAATGAATATTCCTGAGTGGCCAAGTTATAGTTTTTGATTAAATATGCTTGAAATCTTTGGCAAGACTTGAAAATTGCTGTCTATCCATGATCCCCAACATCTTGACAGAGCTTGAAGTATTGTGAAAATAATAAATGGGCATATATTGCACATTCCAGGAGTGGAAAGCTCTTCGAGACTTACCCAAGAAGACTCACAGCTGTAATTCATGACAAAGGTGTTTCTAACATGTATTGACTCTGGGAGCTGAATTCTTACGCAATGACTATATTTTAGTTGTTATTGTTTTATTAATCTTTTCAAAAATGTATAACCAAATTCTTCCACTTTGACATTACAGAGTATTTTGTGTAGATTATTGACAAAAAAAAGGACAAGTACAATTTAATCCCAATTTGTATCACAATCAAAGGTGAAGACGTCAGCAAGGAACTGTAATTATAGCATAATATTAAGATGGCATTAGTGCTTTCACTGAATTGATCTTAAAGGCATAAGTAAATTCTCCTCAGGACTCTGTGGTTGAAATGAGATCTCTTCTCTAGGCATCAATAACCTTAGGGGTATTTGTCTGTCTAGGCTTGTTTTAATATCTCCCAGTTTGGAGTGATTCTCAGTGTGTCTCTAAAAACCCACTCACTATTGATCTTCTTCTCTTTGCTCAAATCCTCCCCTCTTTTCTATACTGCTCCAGAACATTGCACATTTATCTACAACCCATCTCTCCCCTCCCATCATTTCTTTCTCTCTCTCTTTCCTCCTATCATGACTCTCTCCCTCTATTTCTTTCGCTCTAGTCTCTGTCTGCACATCAGTATTGTGGATGCACATTTATCTACAACCCATCTCTCCCCTCCCATCATTTCTTTCTCTCTCTCTTTCCTCCTATCATGACTCTCTCCCTCTATTTCTTTCGCTCTAGTCTCTGTCTGCACATCAGTATTGTGGAAGCTGTTTTGTGTCACTCATCTCCATTGTCTATCAGATTCTGTGGTATCTGTGGCGTAGTGATATGATTTATTAATATTGTGGTGCTAAGGACGTTAATGACCCCTCTCAAAATGAACAGGCAGCAGCCTGCGTGTGTTTACCGTCTCGGGCCGCCCACGCTCCACTCAGACACAAACCTGTCAGGATTGGTTATTGGCTGACAGGCAGACAAGCACTCGGCCTGCTCCATCTCCAAAACTGTCTCACTGGTTCTGACCCTGTTGATTGGATAAAGGTCATATTCCGCTGGGCTGCCTGATGAGCGGCGATGCCGGTGCATGGAGGCCTGGTGGGGCGGAATGCAGATGTGATGACGGGCGAGGCTGCGGATGGATATTGTCATGGCAGGAGAGAAACACGCATCTTTGAAGACAGCCACACTGTCTGAGAAACTCACAAGGGAATCATTGTGCTTCTGGTTGCCATCCAATCAGCACGCTCTAAGTCTGCTCTGTCACTTACTTGTTTGCTGTAGAGGGATGTGGAGACGATGTCAATGTGTTGGGATGCAATATCATATGTGTGTTGCCAACTCTTATCTACAATCCCAGCAAGGTCTGCACCCAGATATACTGTGCATGTGGACATTTTAGCTTTTTGCCTTCAGTGTTGCTCTTGAAAAGATTATCCTGATCTCAAGGCGGTCAAATCTGCTGATCTTAGAACACGGCAACCTGGAAATTGGATGAAGGCATCTAGGAAGGAAATAAAGCAAGCCTGTCAGACACGATCACACTTCAAGCCGTTCCCATGGGGCAGATGTGTTTTGAGGATTCAACCAGCAAGGTGAACAATACAGCTATCATGTGGCAGACTACATCTGGAAGTACTAATTTCAGTTTAAAAAGGTTAGGTATTGAAAAGGTAAACATTTCTGAAGTGGCTCAGGTAAGGGTGGAGAGAAAGGGTGGAGCGGATGGGGGAGGGAATGGACAAGAGAAGAAGGTGGTGAGGGAAGGGAAGAGGAAAGGAGGAGGGAAAGGGTGAGGGAAGGAGGGAGGGAACTGGGAATGTTAGTAGCTACAGTAGTCTCCCCAGCCCCTTCCCCAATGCCACTCTTTACCTATGCGGTGAAGGATTCCCTGTTTCTAGCAGGCTGTGTTGAGGGTTGTGCTGTCCATGGTGCTGAATTGTAATTTTGGCCCCAAGTGGTGCTGAATAAACAGTTACACACACTGTGTTTATTTATTTATTTTATTTCACCTTTATTTAACCAGGTAGGCAAGTTGAGAACAAGTCCTCATTTACAATTGCGACCTGGCCAAGATAAAGCAAAGCAGTTCGACACATACAATGACGCAGAGTTACACATGGAGTAAAACAAACATACAGTCAATAATACAGTATAAACAGGTCTATATACGATGTGAGCAAATGAGGTGAGATAAGGGAGGTGAAGGCAAAACAAAAGGCCATGGTGGCAAAGTAAATACAATATAGCAAGTAAAACACTTGAATGGTAGATTTGCAATGGAAGAATGTCCAAAGTAGAAATAAAAATAATGGGGTGCAAAGGAGCAAAATAAATAAATAAATACAGTAGGGAAAGAGGTATTTGTTTTTTGTTAGTCCATGTCATGTACTTAGCTCCTGGAGCCATTCAACTGTTCACGCTGTGTCTTTGGTTAATGAGGACTTTTAACATTTTTTTATTTTTTATTTAACCTTTTAACCAATTTAACCAGGTAAAACACATTGATGTTAAAAACCTATTTTGTAAGGGCAACCTGGCAAAAAGGCAAAACAGGGAAATAGAAGCGTGTCCATAAAATATTACAGGAAAATACAAAATACACACAAAAAAACGAGTTAAAGATACAATTGAAGATATCACGAGTGTCACGAGTTAAAGATCTGGTCAGTAAGGAACAGAGATACAAAGGGAGTTGTCCCATCAATGCGTTGTACACAATAGTGTACCAGTGCTTTAGCCTCCTGGTGGAAAGACAGGTCCATTGCACCATAGCATACAGATCACAGTGATAGGTCAGTGATCTAGCATGGGTAATCTTAAAGCACCATCATACAGTGTGTCCAGAATTTAAGGTTCTTGCTGAGGCCTGCATATAGACAATATCACCATAATCCAGCGTTGATCAAAAAAAAGTTTGAACAAGATCCTTTCTGACTAACATTGAAAAGCAAGAGTTGTTCCTGAAATAGAAACCCAATTTCTACCTCAGTTTCTTGGTAAAGTTATCAATGTGCTGTTTAAAATTCAGCTTTTCATCTAACCAAATCCCAAGATGCCTGTTATAGTTCAAATCTGCAAGTGACTCCATCTGTTTACTTTCAGGGAAGAGAAAACCATGAATGTTGTTTTCCTTGCATTAAGCACAAGTTTCAATTGGAAAAGCTACCTTTGAATTACTGTAAGTCGACTGTAAGTCGACCGAAAAAGCCTTCTCGATATTAAATGAGCTAGAATAAATGATTGCAAATCTCCAGCTGTATGCTGATGACACACAGTCAACAGTCTTCCCTATATAATTTATATACAGTTTAAAAAGGATCAGACCTAAAATTGAGCCCTGGGGAACTCCTTTTGTAAGCCTTCAAAACCCAGATTTCATACCATAGTGAGCTACACACTGTGTTCTGTCAGAAAGGTAGTTTTGGAACCAGTCCAATGGATCAAAACCTTTTTTAGTCTATACAACAGCAGGGCATGTTCAACAGTGTCGAAGGCCTTCCATAAGTCCTGAGCATCTAGAATATCACCTACAACCTTACTTGCAGCAGTAATTGTACTATGCTTGGCTCTAAAATTCAACTGGAATTTTTTTACATTTAAGTCATTTAGCAGACGCTCTTATCCAGAGCGACTTACAAATTGGAAGATAAATTGGAAGATAATTGAGATAAAACTGAGTTATTATAAAGAAAATCTTTCAGCTGTGAATCTTTCAACAAGGTTGACACATGTACAGGAGTGTTGTTAATGGCAACAACCTCCATACTCAGACACACACACTCAAGCACGCCCATACACACTCCCATATACACGCACACATACACATACACATACACATACACACATAGCTGTGGGAAGTTGTTTGGGGGTGGGTCTGCTGCGATTTTCTTGTGGGGGGAGGAGGGCGTAAATAGTAGGTTTCTTCCCTGTCTTCTCTCTGGCGAATGATGAAGAACTGTAGGCACTGCAGAGGCACATCGGAGACTTGACAACTTCAGAACGTTGAAAAACAAATTTCACCTGTCTACCTTGATGTTCATAAAACTCCACCTACCTGCTCGTGCGGCAGTGGAATCCAGAATGATGCGTGACCACTTTGTTTACAGCAACACCATTCTATTGAGGATACCCAAACCAGAGTGGCCACCATAAAGCCTGACTCTCTCTGGAAGTTACTGTAGCGATTCTTGGGATCTTTAGCCTATAGTGACTCTTGGTTGGGACGCAGGGTCCGTTAGACTACACTAACGATTAGTTGTTGTTTTTTATAACGTAGCTGAATAGCATATAAGCCTATAACATTACTGTTACAACAAAAACACCTATTTTCTAATGAGATTTTAGGATGGTTAGCTAAAGCTGAAATTGTCATGCGCCAAAACTCCTGTGCTCATTACAAACAAGGTAAATAAAGGTCATTGAATAACAGCACCATTGACAACTCCTCCATTCACCCAGAGATTTCGTTCCACTATTTTGATCTGCCGCTGACCACATTTTAGCCTTTTTCTCCATTTACATTGTTTCATAGCCTATACTTGGATTAGTTTACACTGTAATTCATTAAACTGACTGGATTATATTACTACACCACGATTGCGATCCAGTGCATGCACGATTTATGCAATAAACTGCCCATAATGAGGAGGTAATAGGCTGAAGGACACTACCCCAATATTTCTCTCCTAATTAGATAAATGCCTGCAGAGTTAGTGATGCAAACATGGGTAGCCCCTGACTGTGCAACAAGTGAGAGGCATCATCTGCAGGATATTCATTCAATATACAATGGCTCACTGTGTGCCTTCATCTCCTCTCTCTTCCCTGCAGCATTTGGAGCTGTTTACAGTGTGAAATGGACAGGACAATAAATAATTCCCCAAAAAATGACTTCATTTGGGTGTAAAGTGAAGGGAGGAGAAAATGAGAAATGTCAACTGTGCCAGAGATGCCTAGAGCTGTCATTGTTATTTCCCAGCTGCACAAAGAGCCAAAGAGAGAAGTGAAAACCACAGAAGGATGATGAAGGATAAAAGTGAAGTGTCATTCTTCACATGGTTGCATGTTGTAATGAACTTGTGACTGTTTTTCGTCATTAAGTCAATAGAGATTTGTCAATTGTTTCCTATATGCAATCGATGAGACTCAAAATTCCTCAGATACCTTTGAAGTCAACTAATCCAGAAAAGGGGTGGCTCAGAGAGAGAGAGAGAGAGAGAGAGAGAGAGAGAGAGAGAGAGAGAGAGAGAGAGAGAGAGAAAGAAAATCTGAGTTAATAAAACTGAGAGAAATGTATAGCTAGGAACTGGGTTAGCGTAGGCAGGGTTGACAACATCTCTAATTTAACTCTGGGTGTGTAGAGGACAGGAGCGAAGAGGAGAAGACTGTGTGTGCAGGCAGCCAGGCTTTAAATCCCAGCTTCAGCCCCGTTCCTGGCTCCCTGTTGGGGATAATCACCCAGCCTCTCACTGTGGTACCACCACACTCCTCCGCCCATGACCATGGTGATGGAGGGGCTCTGACACATGTCCTCGTTAAAAGGGTATCGGTAAACAAACAATCCTCCCCAACTAACACATGCACGCACATGCACACTCACACCCCCAGGGACCCCTAGCAAAAGGTCATGTTGCATGTTTATTTGTTTGCTTGTTTTCTAGAGGCTAAACTCTTATTTTTCCTCAAAGTTAAGGGCTTAATCCAAAACAAAACACTTGTGAAGTTGATTTCTTTTCACTCTTTGTTCTGCCTTTTATCCTCCATTTCCTCCCCTCTCTTTACCTCTCTGCTCCAGTGTACCAACTGTAGTTGTTCCTGTTTTTTATTACATATCTTACTAATACACCACTCCTCCTCCTACTTCTCCTCCTCCTCTCTCTCCCCAACTCAGCCACCCACTATCGTAGGTGCCAGGATGGCTGTGTGTGTAATTGCATGAATGCACCATATGACTTTCCACAGTGCCTTCAGGAAGTATTCACACCCCTTTACTTTTTCCACATTTAGTTGCGTGACAAAGTGGGATTAAAATTAATTGAATTGTCCTAATTATTATGTAAAAACAATTATGAAAAATAAAACTAATATATCTTCATTAGATAAGTATTCGCCAGTTACAGCTGAGTCTTTCTGGGCAAGTCTAAGAACTTTGCAACATTTGGCTATTATTATTTTCTAACTTCAAGCTCTGTCAAATGGGTTGTCGGTCATTGCTTGTCAACCATTTTCAGATCTTGCTTTATGATTTATTTTCAAGCAGAATTAAGTCAATAATCTATCTCAGCCCCTAAGGAACATTCACTGTCTTCTTGGTAAGCAACTGTATTGTAGATTTTGCCTTGTGTTTTAGGTTATTGTCCTGCTGAAAGATGAATTCATCTCCCAGTGTCTGGTAGAAAGCAGACTGAACCAGGTTTTCATTTAGGATTTTGCCTGTGCTTAGTTACATTCCGTTTCTTTATTATCCTGAAAAACTCCCTAGTCCTTAACAATTACAAGCATACCCATAACATGATGCAGCCATCACTATGCTTGAAAATATGGACAGTGGTACTCAGTATTGGGTTTTATTGGATTTCTCCTAAACATAACACTTTGTATTCAGGACAAAAAGTTAATTGCTTTGACACATTTATTTGCAGTATTACTTTAGTATCTTGTTGCAAACAGGATGCATATTTTGGAATATTTTCTGTCAATTAGGTTAGTATTGTGAAGTAACTACAATGTTATTGATTCACCCTCAGTTTTCTCCTATCACCGCCATTTAATGTCACTATTGGCCTCATGGAGAAATCCCTGAGCAGGCTTTGGAAAACCTCTCTGATCTTTGTTGTTGAATCTGTGTATGATATTCCCTGCTTGACTGAGGGACCTTACTGAAAATTGTATGTGTGGTGTACAGAGATGAGGCAGACATAAGAAATAATTGTAAACACTATTATTGCATACAGTGAGACCTTGCAACTTATTATGTGACTTGTTCAGCACATTTGTACTCCTGGACTTATTTAGGCTTTGCCATAACAAAGGGGTTGAATACTTATTAACTCAAGACATTTCAGCATCATTTTTTTAAAATTAAATACATTTGATGTTGTAACTGTAGCACAAGAAAATGTGGAAAAAGTCAAGGTGTGAATACTTTCTGAAGGCCCTGTATATCAATCAGATTGAGGGAAAATAGAGGGCTTTTGCTATGTGGCAAGATAGTTAGATAGATAGCGGGTGGCGCTGGGGGGGGGGGGGGTATGTGTATATGTGCACAGGTATTCAGTTGACATACTGATTCAGTTACATATCTGGCCAGAGTAATAGCCTGCTGCTCTTTAGCGTAATCTTATATTGCATATTGAGTATTTGGGAAATGAGTGCGATGAATATTGCATTTTGTTGTGGCATGATAGTATATTTTAATGATGTGTTATCATAAAACACAGTAAGGGTTATGGTTTTAAATGCTAAGACTCATGCAGCTGCATAATGTTAGTCTTGGCATGGCAGTGTGATTCCGAGATGACTCAGAGCTGAGTGACTTCAGATGTGTACCCCCGCACACACGTGTACCAACATACGCACACACTCAGTCACACAGAACAGATGCATTCTCAGTGAAGATTATTTGGCACATGTGTAAAACACACAGGTCCATCATTCAAAATAAATGGGAAAGTCATTGTGTGTGTGGAGTCGTATGCCTTCACTGAGCTGTAGCTGTGATATGCATGCTAAATGATGTGACTCTTAGTAAAGCTGGCCATCACAGCTCCACAGTGCCTCCTCAGTCGATTAGACAAACACTCCAGCGTGTTTGGAAGCCCAGTTTACAGTCTTTATGTAGGAGATATAGAACACTCCTGCTGGGTCTAAAATCAATGAAGTGGATGCCACATTGTTTTTAAAGAAAGCTATTGCGCAGCAACTCACAAACTTCCTGAAGACAAACAATGTATACGAAACGCTTCAGTCTGGTTTTAGATCCCATGACAGGACAGACTGCACTTGTGAAGGTGGTAAATTACCTTTTAATGGCGTCAGACCGAGACTCTACATCTGTCCTCGTACTCCTAATCCTTAGTGCTGCTTTTGATACCATCGATCACCACATTCTTTTGGAGAGATTGGAAACCCAAATTGGTCGACACGGACAAGTGTGTTTCAGACATAAGGAAGTGGATGGCAGCTAATTCTTTACTTTTAAACTGGGACAAAACACAGATGCTAGTTCAGGTCCAAAGAAACAAAGAGATCTTCTGTTGAAACTGACAATTAATCTTCGTTGTACAGTCGTCTCAAATAAAACTGTGAAGGACCTCGGCATTACTCTGGGACCTGATCTCTCTTTTGACGAACATATCAAGACTGTTTCAAGGACAGCTTTTTTCCATCTACGTAACATTGCAAAAATCAGAAACTTTCTGTCCAAAAATAATGCAGAAAAATGTATCCATGCTTTTGTTACTTCTACTTCTAGACTACTGCAATGCTCTACTTTCCGGCTACCCGGATAAAACACTAAATAAACTTCAGTTAGTGCTAAACACAGCTGCTAGAATCCTGACTAGAACCAAAATTATGATCATATTACTCCAGTGCTAGCCTCCCTACACTGGCTTCCTGTGAAGGCTAGGGCTGATTTCAAGGTATTACTGCTAACCTACAAAGCATTCCATGGGCTTGTTCCTACCTATCTTTCCGATTTGGTCCTGCAGTATACACAATTGAGAATTTTCCAGTGTGGCCATTATACATTGCAGGACAGTTCACAAGACTAGTGCACTCTCTATGTGCTCTAGGTCATTAGACACCATTAGACATGCACCCGTCTTAGTCTGGAACATGTATTTTTTAACTATTGGTGTGGCTCTACAGTTTCCATGCCCTAATATGAAACCAAACTAAAATTAGTGCAAGGAATTAAGATAACGGTGGCTAAATGCCAGAGGAGATGAGTCATTAAGAGGAGTTAAGGTTTGTGACGTAAGGAGGAAAAATGTATAAGAAGTATGTGCCAAGACTGGAAAAAGTTAGTTTTCATGAACCAGCTCGGCTTTAATTATATTGTAATAAAAGTCTATTTGAACGCACAAGCTCGGGCATTTGTGAAATATTATTGACTGAATATTTCCACGACGATACCTACACGTACGCTACGGTCACAAGACGCAGGCCTCCTGACGGTCTCTAGAATTTTAAGCAAACAGCTGTAGGCAGGGCTTTCTCCTATAGAGCTCCATTTTTATGGAATGGTCTGCCTATCCATGTGAGAGATGCAGACTCGGTCTCAACCTTTAAGTCTTTATTGAAGATTCATCTCTTCAGTAGGTCCAATGATTGAGTGTAGTCTGGCCCAGGAGCGTGAAGGTGAATGGAAAGGCACTGAAGCAATGAACCACCCTTGCTGTCTCTGCCTGGCCGGTTCCCCTCTCTCCACTGGGATTCTCTGCCTCAAAACCTATTACAGGGGCTGAGTCACTGGCTTACTGGTGCTCTTCCATGCCGTCCCTAGGAGGAGTGTGCCGGTGAGTTTATTCACTGATGTGATCTTCCAGTCCGGGTTGGCGCCCCCCCCTTTGGGTTCGTGCCGTGGGGGAGATCTTTGTGGGCTGTACTCGGCCTTGTATCAGGATGGTAAGTTGGTGGTCCCGACCCCTGGCCACAGTGTCTCCCGACCCCTCCTGTCTCAGCCTCCAGTATTTATGCTGCAATAGTTTGTGTGTTGGGGGGCTAGGGTCAGTCTGTTATATCTGGAGTATTTATCTTGTCTTATCCGGTGTCCTGTGTGAATTTAAGTCTTCTCTCTCTCTCTCTCTCTCTGCAGGCTGGGAGTTTTTTGGAGTTTGCGTGTTTGGTGTGGAGGGTTCTGTCCGACATTTTTCTGGATTCTGTCTTGGTCTTTTCTTTCAATTTTTATTTTCTATGTTGGTGGGTTAATGCACTATTCGTTTTAGTGGTCTCCACAGGTTAAGTTACGGTGGAAGAGGACAGAGTTAGTTTCCTGGGGTTTGGAAGGTGTGGTGTGCGCGATGGCTTCTCAGCCTAGCGCGGAGGAGATGCTGTCGATACGGCATGGATTCAGGTGTGTTCCTGAGAACGGAGTTAAGGTGGAGGAGGTTCTGCTCGCAGTCGGTGAACAGGTAGGAGCTGAATTTATACATTCTGCATCCAGAATGAACAAAGCTGTCGTTGTATTCATGAAAAGAGAACATTTGGTTGGTAGGCTAATTGCTAGTGGAATATTTGTAAGGGGTGTGTTGGTGCCAATTTCACCTCTTTCTACCCCTCCGGCAAAGGTGGTAGTTGCAAATTTCCTTTTTATTACAGATGATCAAATCAGGGAAGAGCTGAGTCGTTTTGGTAAGTTTGCTAGCGTTGTTCATGTATTCTCTGCAAGTTTTCAGGCAGATGTCATTAAGCACGTTGTTTCGTTCCGGAGGCAAGTGTTCATGTTTCTGATTGGTATGGGTTGAACCGGGAGTCGGTTGGCACGGGTTGAACCGGGAGTCGGGCAGGAGTGTCCTTTCTGTGTTATGTAGAGAAACTGGAATTCATGTGTTTTCTGTGTGCGCCAGGTTAATGCCATTAATGCCTGTGTGAGAGGTTGGGAGGTGTGTTTTACTGTTGGGATGTTTATAATGAGGTACAGGTATTCAAATAAGGAAAATGCCAAATGTGTTTTGTTGAATTTTGTGTTTGCTCAGGAAAAGTTGGCTATTTGGATAACAAGGAGTAACAGGGTCGAAAGTGGGGGGATAACAGACCTTTTAATATTATTTAACGGGATGGTCTCTGTGCGCCTTGAGTTCTATAAAATCATAAAAAGTGTGGAGATGTTTCAGGACATATGGTATCGCTGGAGAAGATGTTTTGGAAATCCGTTTGTAGAAGTGGTGAAGTTTTTTGGTTATTGTGTTGTGTTGTTTTGTATCGTGTGTTAGAGGGAAAGGTGAGTATGAACATTTGAACATCTTGGCCATGTTCTGTCATAATCTCCACCCGGCACAGCCAGAAGAGGACTAGCCACCCCTCATAGCCTGGTTCCTCTCTAGGTTTCTTCCTATGTTCCGGCCTTTCTCGGGAGTTTTTCCTAGCCACCGTGCTTCTACATCTGCATTGCTTGCTGTTTGGGGTTTCAGGCTGGGTTCCTGTACAGCACTTTGACATTAACTGACATCAACATTTGATTGATTGATTGATATTTTTGAGTGGCAGTGACGTGACATGGTTTTGTACGGAGTGAGTGTAACTTTGGTCCAAGGCCAAATCCCTTCTCTAAGCCTCCTGCTCTGTTTGATTGTAATTAAGCCCATTGCATATGTCACTGTCATCTCAGGAGTGCGCTTCCCTTCCCGTGTTCTGGGCTGTCATAGGACAGAATTGAAATGGATAATTGCCTTCATTTGAAAAATGAGAAGCCCTGCGCAATTTACTCAGAGCGATAAGAGTATGAGCAAGAGGGAGATAAAAAGAAAGAGAGAAAGAGCAGGGATGGACAGAGCGAGTGAGTAACATTGTGCTTTGGCAACATGTATCAATACATCATGCCAATAAAGCAAATTGAAGTTGAATTGAAACTGAGTGAGTCAGTGAGCAGTGAGAGAGACAGAGCGAAAGAAAGAGAGACAGACAGGCATAAAGCTATTCTCCACTCTTCTTGTCTGTCAATCTTATCAGTAAACTCTAGCCAAGTGTATGATGTGGAGTGGACACTTCAGAGAGAAGGAGAAAAAATAATAAGAAAAAAGTTCACACTAACCATCCAATCTTTTTATGTGAGTAAAGTACATGTTGGACAAAACATTTAATGACAGGCCTGATGGAAAGAATAAATGTCAGTAAACTTTCCAAATGTCGACCAAACAAAATATGCTAAACCAGGTGGAATATTTTTGTGTCAGTAAAATTAATTATGTGATAAATGTCGGTAGACATGCTTTTATGCTCAAATATTGATCAAATAACCATCATATTAAATTAAATTTGGAGTCACGCAATGACATGTTGTGTGGTCCTCCCACTACGACTCATCGGGAAAGGATGCAGTTTGTTAGGCTACAGATTAAATAAATGATGATGAACTTCACAGTGTGGTGAAAGTCCATGGTGATGAGCTTGATGTGCCTTTCCAATGAATATCGAGGGTCTTATTCTAGTGACATGATAATTGATGCTTGGCTGCCATTTGACATAATCTAATGTAGGCTATACATGTGCTCCAATAACTGTCACGTTCTGACCTTAGTTCTGTTATTATAACTTTGTTTAAGTATGGTCAGCGTGTGAGTTGGGTGTGTTGTCTCTATGTTTGTTTTTCTATAATTTGGGATTTCTGTGCTCGGCCGAGTATGGTTCTCAATCAGAGGCAGCTGTCAATCGTTGTCCCTGATTGAGAATCATACTTAGGTAGCCTGGGTTTCACTTTTGAGTTGTGGGTGTTTATTTTCTGTTTAGTGTTGTGTTGCACCTTACAGGACTGTTCGTTGGTTGTTTAATGTTCTCTTTTCAGTGTTCATTAAAATATTTAAAATATGGACACTTACCACGCTGCACCTTGGTCCTCCTCTCCTTCCCCAGACGACAAGCGTTACAATAACAGAGTGGGCACACTCGCTATGTACCCTATTTTTTTAGAGGGAAAACCATCACTGGAGTTTTTGATTTGATACATGGGAATTTAACCTTGAAAGGTATTTTATGTGGACTACGTAATCACGCACAGCCTTTAACCTGTAACAATTTGATGGAAACATCTCTGGAGGAAAAATGTGCATATTGTTTTAATGCAGATCTATCACCAATTGGATGGAACCCTAGCTATAGGTGTGTTTGGACTGGTGGAGAATCCAGGATGCACTTATATTAACCCCTGCAATCAGTAGGCTATAGTATTGTGCAGGGTTGGCGTCAATTCCAATTTAATTTGAAATTCCAATTCAATTCTTGAATTCACTCATGAAGTGGAGAATTTCAAATTTCAACAATCTT
The DNA here is from genome assembly GCF_036934945.1 of Oncorhynchus masou masou. Classification (NCBI taxonomy): domain Eukaryota; kingdom Metazoa; phylum Chordata; class Actinopteri; order Salmoniformes; family Salmonidae; genus Oncorhynchus; species Oncorhynchus masou. The sequence goes on from NC_088229.1 coordinate 32,787,995, forward strand.
CAAGTTATGTAATTGGAATTGAATTAGACTGTTTTAATTGGAATTGCACAAATTATATTTTGAATCTAATTGGAATTCAATATTTGTACATTTCCCAGTTAATGGTCTGAATGCACTTAGTTTCCAAATGGACTGCAGTACTTGTTTTAAATCATTTGAACTTTTACTTCCATATTTCCAGTACAGCAAGGCTATCTGAACAGTGACTTGATCAGCCTGAAAAGCTGAAGGAATTGAATTAGAATTGGAATTTGTGGAATTGTCGGGAATAATATTGAATTGTGAATTGAATTCTTGGAATTTACATAACATTGGAATTGTATTATCTCTGGAATAAAAGACTGACCTGGATTTTGAATTGAATTAAATGGAATTTACAGGGAGTAGGAATTGAATTAGAATTGAATTTGTGGAATGAACCCGAGCCCTGGTATTGTGTGACCTTGCCACCACATTTCACATAGTGCTGTGAGTGCAGGTTTGAATATAAAATTAATGCACTGATTTTTTTCTCATGATTTATTGCCATGCAGTTCAAGTTGTTTCCATTGAAAGGAGTGGTTAATAAAAGATTAGAACCCAATACGAATGTGCCTATTTTTGCATGCAGCTCACATACTGTTGTTCTTTGCTAAGCCAATTGGTTTAGTTGATTAGATCTGTCTGACCAGTGTGGGGTAGGAAACACAAACATGCAAATACTGTTTCAAATTGGTGATAAACAATGCTGTGTGTGTGTGTGTGTGTGTGTGTGTGTGTGTGTGTGTGTGTGTGTGTGTGTGTGTGTGTGTGTGTGTGTGTGTGTGTGTGTGTGTGTGTGTGTGTGTGTGTGTGTGTGTGTGTGCGTGCGTTTGTGAATGTAGAAAAAACATACTGACTCACCATACTTGTAGAGTGTGTGGGAGATAGATAAATAGGAGCAAATAAGTAAACAGGCATGTCACTAGCGTCTGACTGACTGGGAATGTTGTGATGAACATGAGGTCACTTCAGCAGCTAAAGTACAGTGCAGTGCACATTCTAAGTAAAACACCTTAACTCAATTTAAATATACCCATTGTTACAGGTTTTGGGGTTTCTCTCCTTTTCAAGGTTGGTTAGAACGTTAGCTGAGGTGCGCACTGATAGAAGTCACCTCATTAGTCAGGATGGGTTTCACCTGTGCTGGCCAAGAGAGTTATTTTGTTTGTGAGGATAATTATTATTATAATTATGTGTTGCTTATATAGTCCTGTTTCACTGTATGTACAAATGGGTAACCTGCACAAGTGTGAGGTGTGAAATGGAATGTGTTTTTTGCATATCCCACTCCCCCTGAGACACCCTCGGAGAGTGGGGTTACAGCCAGGGGATCAGCCAATATTGACTGCGACCTTTGGAGCAATCATAACCAGTTTGAAACCCCTTCTGTTTTGGTTTGGTTGTCAAAGTGAAAATATCTGATAATTAAAATAATGTGCAACTCTTCAAAGGAAACAAAGGACTATCATATTGAAAAGTAAAGCTTAGTGTAAATTAAAATATATTCAAGTAAATAAGAATACCATGTTAAATTGTTGGTCCATTTGAAGTTAATTAACTACCTCCAAAAGATGTCCCTGACCTTACATCTAAAAATGATCCAGGCTCTCATCCAGTGATGGTCTTTTCCAAACAGTTCCTTGATCCTACTAGCCGGAACACTGCAACGTCCAGCAGACTTGTAGAGCTTCCTTACAGAGATAGAGGAGTCATATTGAGTGCCTGACTCCAGACTTCCTGCCAAAGTGCTTTCAGAAAGTATTCATACTGTACCCATTTAATTGTTGCACATGTTGTTGTTACAGCCTGAATTCAACATATATTTGTTCTCACCCACCTACACACAATACTACATAATAACAAAGTGAAAAACATGTTTAGAAATAGTAGCACATTTATTGATAATGATATACCGAAATACCTAATTTACATAAGTGTACACACTCATTGGTCAGCACTTTGTGGAAGCACCTTAGGCAGTGATTACAGATTTGAGTCATCTTGCGTATGTCTGTATTACCTTTTCACATTCTTCCTCGCATATTTACCTGCAGATTTTCACAGAAGTCTGGGCTTTGTCTGGGCCATTCAAGGTCCTTTTTTGTCAATGATCCACACACAATACTCTAATGTCAAAGTAAAGAAAATGTTTTATTAATGAAAAATAAAACACAATATTTTGATTAGATAAGTATTTAACCCACTGAGTCAATACATGTTAGAATCACCTTTGGCAGCGATTACAGCTGAGAGAGTTTTTGGGTAAGTCTCTAAGAGCTTTCAACACCTGGATTGTGCATCCCTTATTTGCTCCAGGTGTGCGGTACTGTAAAACAACACTGCACTTGGCTTGTATTTCAGTGCGTGCATTTCATGGGTACCAAAGGAAGCCAGGCTTCCCCAAAAAATGAACCAAGAAAAAAAAATGTATTTTTTTTATTAGTCTCTCTCATAATTTTCCTTAAAATTGCAGGAGGCTGAATGTATCTGACCGGAAAAAGCATGGGCGGCTATAGCGCCCCTTGTTGCCGCCCATAGCATTGGATGCAAAAGAAGCCAGCGAGCCGTTGGCCTTGCTTGATTTTGTTTTGGCTTCACTCCAATCACATCACATTCAGAGCACTACGTCATTGACAGAAACAACAATCTCGTTGTGTTGTTGTCCTCCGGTTGCTAGCTAGCTAGCTAAAATGGTCCTTTACCTAAATTAGCCATGGATGGAGTCCTGGCCAATGACAATGACACCGATTCTGATCCAACCATAAATTCAAAAGTTCATAAGTTCAATATATAGCTAGCTGTATGAGGCTAATGTTAACTAGCTAACGTTGCTCATGAAATGAAGTTAGGCTAGTGAGGAAGCATTTTAGCCAGGTAGCCTAGAACAACAAAAAATAAAAGTGTGTACTGTATGACAGAGTAATAGACCGTTTCGTGAACAAGAAAGAGAAGAGGATGGCATTGGCATTTCTTTACAAGTAGGTTGAGTCATCATGTGTTTTCAACTTGCATACGCACACACACACACACACGCACACGCACACACACACACACACACACACACACACACACACACACACACACACACACACACACACACACACACACACACACACACACACACACACACAAATCAAAAACATGGACAGCCACATCGTATTTAGCTTATGTTGATTGGACAAAATTATAGGAGATTTTATGATATTGAATTGTTGAAGTTGAAATGGTCCTTGAATAGTGGAGGCAGCACCTGTTATCTTTGCCACTTGCAGTAACTCTCTGTGGTTCTAAATGCTTAACCATGCTGTAGGTCATGTAACTGGTTTTCACATGCAATATGCTTTATGGATTTCACTGGACAGAGGTTGCTCTCCGGTTTACTTCAGATACCCGATAGGGCCCTTATCTCCGTCATTCGCAGGAGAAAGAGACAGAGATATCGGAGACGTAGGTTGGGTTGCCTTGTAAGGATCCGATGGCTAGTGGGTAATCTGCCTTCACCATCGGTCCAATTAGCCAACGTACAATCAATGGATAATAAAATAGACAAACTACGATCACGTATATCCTACCAACGGGACATGAAAAACTGTAATATCTTATGTTTCACCGAGTCATGGCTGAACGACGACATGAATAACATACAGCTGGTGGGTTTTACACTGTATCGGCAGGATAGAACAGCCACCTGAGTAAGGAAGTCTCAAGGTTTTGCTCGCATGAGGTAGAGTATCTCATGATAAGCTGTAGACCACACTATTTACCAAGAGAGTTTTCATCTATATTCTTCGTAGCTGTCTATTTACCACCACAAACCGGGGACTTTAATGCAGGGAAACTTAAATCCATTCTACCTAACTTCTACCAGCATGTTAAATGTGAAACCAGAGGGCAAAAAAACTCTAGACCACTTCTACTCCACACACAGAAACGCATACAAAGCTCTCCCTCTCCCTCCATTTGGCAAATTTGACCATAATTCTATCCTTCTGATTCCTGCTTTCAAACAAAAACTAAAGCAGGAAGCACTAGTGACTCTGTCAATAAAACAAGTGGTCAGATGAGGCAGATGCCAAGCACAGAATGGAATATGTTCCGGGATTCTTCTGAAGGCATTGAGGAGTACACCACGTCAGTCACTGGCTTCATCAATACGTGCCACGATAACATTGTCTCCACAGTGACTGTAAGTACACACCCCAACCAGAAGCCATGGATTACAGGCAACATCCGCACTGAGCTAAAGGGTAGAGCTGACGCTTTCAAGGAGCGGGAATCTAACCTGGAAGCTTATAAAAAAATCCCGCTACACCGGCTCTGACGCTCGTCCGATGTGGCAGGGCTTGCAAACTATTACAGACTACAAAGGGAAGCACAGCCGCGAGCTGCCCAGTGACACCAGCCTACCAGACGAGCTAAACTACTTCTATGCTCGCTTCGAGGCAAGCAACACTGCAACAGGCATGAGAGTGTCAGCTGTTCCGGATGACTGTGTGATCACTCTCTCCGTAGCCGATGTGAGTAAGACCTTTAATAAACAGGTCAACATTCACAAGGCCGCAGGGCCAGACGGATTACCAGGACGTGTACCCAGAGCATGCGCTGACCAACTGGCAGGTGTTTTCACTGACATTTTCAATCTCTCCCTGACTGAGTCTGTAATACCAACATGTTTCAAGTAGACCACCATAGTCCCTGTGCCCAAGAACACTGAGGTAACCTGCCTAAATGACTACTGACCACGTAGAACTCACGTCTGAAGCCATGAAGTGCTTTGAAAGGCTGGTAATGGCTCACATCAACACCATTATCCCAGAAACTCACTCAAACCTATGTGAGAATTCTATTCATTGACTACAGCTCAGCATTCAACACTATAGTGCCCTCAAGCTCATCACTAAGCTAAGGACCCTGGGACTAAACACCTCCCTCTGCAACTGGATCCTGGACTTCCTGACGGGCCACCCCCAGGTGGTAAGGGTCGGTAACAACACATCCGCCATGCTGATGCTCAACCTGGGGAGCCCTCAGGGGTCCATGCTCAGTCCCCTCCTGTACTCCCTGTTCACTCATGACTGCATAGCCAGGCACAACTCCAACACCATCATTAAGTTTGCCGATGACACAACAGTGGTAGGCCTGATCATCAACAATGAATGAACTTCCGGAGCCGACAAAGATGGCCGCTTCGCGTTCCTAGGAAACTATGCAGTATTTTGTTTTTTTATGTGTTATTTCTTACATTGTTACCCCAGGTAATCTTAGGTTTTATGACATACAGTCGGGAGGAACTATTGGATATAAGAGCAACGTCAACTCACCAACATTACGACCAGGAATACGAATTCCCCGAAGCAGATCCTCTGTTTTGCCCACCACCCTGGACAATGGATCGGATCCCAGATGGCGACCCAAAGCAACGACGCCGTAGAAGGGGCAGACGGAGCGGTCTTCTGGTCAGGCTCCGTAGACGGGCACATCGCGCACCGCTCCCGAGAATACTGCTCGCCAATGTCCAGTCTCTTGACAACAAGGTAGACGAAATCTGTGCAAGGGTAGCCTTCCAGAGAGACATCAGAGAATGTAACGTTCTTTGTTTCATGGAAACATGGCTCACTCGAGACACGCTATCAGAGTCGGTACAGCCATCTGGTTTCTTCACGCATTGCGCCGACAGAAACAAGCATCTTTCTGGTAAGAAGGGCCGGGGTGTAAGCCTTATGATTAACTGAACGTGGTGTGATCATAACAACATACAGGAACTCAAGTCCTTCTGTTCACCTGACTTAGAATTACTCACAGTCAAATGCTGATGCATTATCTACCTAGAGAATTCTCTTCAATTATAATCACAGCCACATATATCCCCCCTAAGCAGACACATCGATGACCCTGAACGAACTTCATTTGACTCTATGTAAACTGGAAACCACATGTCCTGAGGCTGCATTTATTCTAGCTGGGGATTTTAACAAGGCTAATCTGAAAACAAGTCTCCCTAAATTCTAACATCCGCGATGCATATAAGGCCCTCCCCCGTACCTCCTTTCGGAAAAGCTGACCACGGCTCCATTTTGTTGCTTCCAGCCTATAGACAGAAACTAAAACAGGAAGCTCCCGCGCTCATGTCTGTTCAACGCTGGTCCAACCAATCAAATTCCACGCTTCAAGATTGCTTCGATCACGTGGACTGGGATATGCATTGTGGTGAACAACAACATTGACGAATACGCTGAGTCGGTGAGCGGGTTTATTAGCAAGTGCATCAGCAATGTCGTACCAACAGCGTCTATTAAAACATTCCCAAAGCAGAAACCGTGGATTGATGGCAGCATTCGCGCAAAACTGAAAGAGCGAACCATTGCTTTAAAACAGGGCAAGGTGACTGGAAACATGACCGAATATAAACAGTGTAGCAATTCCCTCCAAAAGGCAATCAAACAAGCTAAGCGTCAGTATAGAGACAAAGTAGAGTCGCAATTCAACAGCACAGACACGAGAGGTATGTGGCAGGGTCTACAGTCAATCACGGACTATAAAAGGAAAACCAGCCCCATCGCGAACCAGGATGTCTTGCTCCCAGACAGACTAAACAACTTCTTTGCTCGCTTTGAGGACAATACAGTGCCACTGACATGGCCCACTACCAAAACCTGCGGGCTCTCCTTCACTGCAGCCGACGTGAGCAAAACATTTAAATGTGTCAAACCTTGCAAGGCTGCAGGCCCAGACGGCATCCCCAGTCGCGTCCTCAGAGCATGCGCAGACCAGCTGGCTGGTGACATATTCAATCAATCCTTATCCCAGTCTGCTGTCCCCACATGCTTCAAGAGGGCCACCATTGTTCCTGTTCCCAAGAAAGCTAAGGTAACTGAGCTAAATTACCACCGCCCCATAGCACTCACTTCCGTCATCATGAAGTGTTTTGAGAGACTAGTCAAGGACCATATCACCTCCACCCTACCTGACACCCTAGACTCACTCCAATTTGCTTACCGCCCCAATAGGTCCACAGACGACGCAATCACAATCACACTGCTCACTGCCCTAACCCATCTGGACAAGAGGAATACCTATGTGAGAATGCTGTTCATCGACTACAGCCTAGCATTTAACACCATAGTACCCTCCAAACTCGTCATCAAGCTCGAGACCCCAGGTCTCGACCCCGCCCTGTGCAACTGGGTCCTGGACTTCCTGACAGGTCGCCCCCAGGTGGTGAGGGTAAGTAACAAACTCTCCACCCCACTGATCCTCAACACTTGGGCCCCACAAGGGTGCGTTCTTAGTCCTCTCCTGTACTCCCTGTTCACCCACGACTGCGTGGCCATGCACGCCTCCAACTCAATCACCAGATGACACTACAGTGGATGACACTACAGTGGTAGGCAGATGACACTACAGTGGTAGGTTTGATTACGAACAACAACGAGACAGCCTACAGGGAGGCGGTGAGGGCCCTCGGAGTGTGGTGTCAGGAAAATAACCTCACACTCAACATCAACCTCAACAAAACAAAGGAGATGATCGTGGACTTCAGGAAACAGCAGAGGGAGCACCCCCCTATCCACATCGACGGGACAGTAGTGGAGAGGGGAGAAAGTTTTAAGTTCCTCGGCGTACACATCACGGACAAACTGAAATGGTCCAAACACACAGACAGCGTGGTGAAGAAGGCGCAGCAGCGCCTCTTCAACCTCAGGAGGCTGAAGAAATTCAGCTTGTCAACAAAAACACTCACAAACTTTTACAGTTGCACAATCAAGAGCGTCCAGTCGGGGTGCATCACCGCCTGGTACGGCAACTCCTCCGCCCATAACCGTAAGGCTCTCCAGAGGATAGTGAGGTCTGCACAACGCATCACCGGGGGCAAACTACCTGCCCTCCAGGACACCTACACCACCTGATGTCACAGGAAGGCCAAAAAGATCATCAAGGACAACAACCACCCGAGTCACTGCCTGTTCATCCCGCTATCATCCAGAAGGCAGGTGTATGAAAGCAGGGACCGAGAGACAGAAGCTGTTTTTCAATCTCAAGGTCATCAGACTGTCAAACAGCCATTTCTAACATTGAATGGCTGCTGCCAACATACTGACTCAACTCCAGCCACTTTAATAATGGAAAATTTGATGTAATAAATGTATCACTAGCCACTTTAAACAATGCCACTTCATATGATGTTTACATACCCTACATTACTCATCTCATATGTACATATATACTGTACTCTATACCATCTACTGCATCTTGCCATCTTGATGTAATGTATCACTAGCCACTTTAAACAATGCCACTTCATATGATGTTTACATACCCTACATTACTCATCTCATATGTATATACTGTACTCTATACCATCCACTGCATCTTGCCTATGCCGTTCTATACATTCACTCATTCATATATTTTTTTATGTACATATTCTTATTCATTCCTTTGCACTTGTGTGTATAAGGTAATTGTTGTGAAATTGTAAGGTTAGATTACTCATTGGATATGACTGCATTGTCGGAACTAGAAGCACAAGCATTTCGCTACACTCGCATTAACATCTGCTAACCACGTGTATGTGACAAATACAATTTGATTTGATGATTTGATTTGACAGCCGATAGGGAGGAGGTCAGAGACCTGGCCGTGTGGTGCCAGTTTATCATCCTCTCCCTCAACGTGATCAAGACAAAGGAGATGATTGTGGACTACAGGAAAAGGAGAACTGAGCTCGCCCCCATTCTCATCGACGGGGCTGTGGTGGAGCAGGTTGAGAGTTACAAGGTCCTTGGTGACCACATCACCAACAAACTATCATGGTCCAAACACACCAAGTCAGTCGTGAAGAGGACACGACAAAGCCTATTCCCCCTCTGCAGACTGAAAAGATTTGGCATGGGTCCTGAGATCCTCAATAAGTTATACATCTGCACCATCGTGGTTGCATCACTACCTGGTTTGGCAACTGCTTGATCTCCGACTGCAAGGCACTACAGAGGGTAATGCGTATGGCCCAGTACATCACTGGGACCAAGCTTCCTGCCATCCAGGACCTCTATACCAGGCGGTGTCAGAGGAAGGCCCTACAAATTGTCAAAGTCTCCAGCCACCCTTAGTCATAGACTGTCTCTCTGCTACTGCACATCAAGTGGTACCGGAGCACTAAGTCTAGGTCCAAAAGGCTTCTTAAAAGCTTCTACCCCCCAGCCATAAGACTTCTGAACAGCTAATCAAATTGTTTTCCAGACTATTTGCATTGCCTAGTCCCCCCCTTTACACTGCTGCTTCTCTCTGTTTATTATTTATGCATAGTCACTTTAACTCTACCTACATGTATATATTACCTCAATCACCTCGACTAACCGGTGCCCCCTAACCGGTGCCCCTCCCCATGGGACAATTGTGTTGCAGTGTCATGAACACATTTAAAGTGGCGTTTATATACAAAACAAAATTGACAATACAACTTTCATAACAGTTACATACCAATAAAAAAATATAATAATTGTAATAAATAAAGAAATAATAAACATTTAAAAAAGTCTAGCCTGCTGGCCTTACGGAGTCGATAGGAACATTAGCCTGAGCTATTTAGGAGGGATATCACACCTGGCACAAATGATTGTCTAGGTCTGTTTTTCCTGCTGAGGGTTTCCCTATACCTGCGATCAGAGGGGAGTAGTTCAAAGTCCAGGTACAGGGAGTGGCTTTGGTCTAAAATGATTTTGTGAGCCTTACGGAGGGCCCTGACCATCCTGAAGTCTATGCACAGCTCTTTGGTCTTGTTGGTATTGAGGACCAGGTGTGATTCCTCACACCACTCTACAAAGTCATCTAGGACCGGGCCATGATGTTCCTCGTCATCATGCGACAGGCTGATCAAGGCAGTGTCATCAGCGAACTTAACGAGGTGTCTGTCAGTATGGGAACTAGTACAACTATTAGTGTTCACGATGCACAAGAGTGGGGACTAAACATATCCCCGAGGAGAGCCTGTGTTGGTCTTGCGTATATCCAACACGTGGGGACCTATTTTGACCCGCTGTGAACGTTGGCTCAGGAAGTCCAACAGCCACAAAACCAGCCCCCCATCTAAGGAGAAGTCCCGAATGAGTCTCTGTGCCAGTCAGGTTGTAAAATTGGATTTGATTTGGTTGAATTTATTCTTCCACTGCGTTTTCTTCTTTTTTTTCTTTTTTTTCTTTTTTTTAACCTTTATTTAACCAGGCAAGTCAGTTAAGAACAAATTCTTAGGCCTAAATATCAAGGTCGCAAGGCACATGAACGAACAGGTTATAGAGCAAACAACACAATTATCACAACACAATATGGCCTTTTTTTCTTCCCCAGTGATTTTACCCACGCACCACTACTGCCAGAGGGAGCATACAATTGGCATGCTGACAATAAAACTGGTTGGCATGCTGACAATAAAGTATGTGACAATAAAACTTATATATACTGAACAAAAATATAAATGCAACATGCAACAATTTCAACAATTTTACTGAGTTACAGTTCATATAAGGAAATCAGTCAATTGAGATGAATTCATTAGGCCCTAATCTATGGATTTCACATGACTAGCCAGGGGTGCAACCATGGGTGGGCCTGGGAGGCCATAGGCTCACCCACTGGGGAAACAGGCCCACCCAATCAGAATGAGTTTTTCCCCACCAAAGGTTTTTTATTACAGACAGAAAAATCCCTCTCAATTTTATCAGCTATCTAGGTGGCTGGTCTCAGACGATCCCACAGGTAAAGAAGCCGGTATGTGGAGGTCCTGGGCTGGTGTGGTTACACGTGGTCTGCAGTTCTGAGGCCGGTTGGACATACTGCGGCTTATGGTAGAGAAATTAACATTAACTTCTATGGCAACAGCTCTGGACATTCCTGCAGTCAGCATGCCAATTACATGCTCCCTCAAAACTTGAGACATCTGTGGCAATGTGTTGTGTGACAAAACTACACATTTTGAGTGGCCTTTATTGTCCCCAGCACATGGTGCACTCGTGTAATGATCATGCTCTTTAATCAGCGTCGTGATATGCCACACCTGTCAGGTGGATGGATTATCTTGGCAAAGGAGAAATGCTCACTAACAGGGATGTAAACAAATTTGTGCACAGCATTTGAGAGATGTAATCTTTTTGTGCATATGGAACATTTCTGGGATCTTTAATTTCATCTCATGAAACATTTTACATGTTGCATTTCAATTTCAGCTCATTGTATACTGTATACAATATTTTTCCGTTTAAAAAAACAAAAAGCTCTCAAGTCGGTTGTTGATCATTGCTATACAGTCTTGCCATAGATTTTCAAGCCTATTTAAGTCAAAACTGTAACTAAGCGGCTCAGGAACATTCAATGTCATCTTGATAAGCAACTACAGTGTATATTTGGCCTTGTGATTTACAAATTTGTCTCCCAGTGTCTGTTGGAAAGCAGACAACCAGGTTTTCCGCTAGGATTATGCCTGTGCTTAGCTTAATTCCATTTATTTGTATCCCAAAAAGATTGGTATTCAGTGATGTGTGGTGTTGGATTTGCCCCAAACATAACGTTTTCTATTCAGGACAAATAGTTAATTTCTTTGCCAGTCTACACGTACAAGTTCTGGCCTGGTTTAGATCTTATCTGTCGGAAAGATATCAGTTTGTCTCTGTGAATGGTTTGTCCTCTGACAAATCAATTGTACATTTCAGTGTTCCTCAAGGTTCCGTTTTAGGACCACTATTGTTTTCACTATATATTTTACCTCTTGGGGATGTCATTCGAAAACATAATGTTAACTTTCACTGCTATGCGGATGACACACAGCTGTACATTTCAATGAAACATGGTGAAGCCCCAAAATTGCCCTCACTAGATGCCTGTGGTTCAGACATAAGGAAGTGGATGGCTGCAAACTTTCTACTTTTAAACTCTGACAAAACAAAGATGCTTGTTCTAGGTCCCAAGAAACAAAGAGATCTTCTGTTGAATCTGACAATTAATCTTAATGGTTGTACAGTCGTCTCAAATAAAACTGTGAAGGACCTCGGCGTTACTCTGGACCCTGATCTCTCTTTTGACGGACATATCAAGACTGTTTCAAGGACAGCTTTTTTCCATCTACGTAACATTACAAAAATCAGAAACTTTCTGTCCAAAAATGATGCAGAAAAATGTATCCATGCTTTTGTTAGTTCCAGATTAGACGACTGCAATGCTCTACTTTCCGGCTACCCGGATAAAGCATTAAATAAACTTCAGTTAGTGTTAAATACGGCTGCTAGAATCCTGACTAGAACCCAAAAATTTGATCATATTACACCAGTGCTTCCCTACACTGGTTTCATGTTAAGGATTTGGTCCTGCCGTACATACCTACACGTACGTTACGGTCACAAGACGCAAGCCTCCTAATTGTCCCTAGAATTTCTAAGCAAACAGCTGGAGGCAGGGCTTTCTCCTATAGAGCTCAATTTTTATGGAATGGTCTGCCTACCCATCTGAGAGACGCAGATTCGGTCTCAAGCTTTAAGTCTTTACTGAAGACTCATCTCTTCAGTGGGTCATATGATTGAGTGTAGTCTGGCCCAGGAATGTGATGTTGAACGGAAAGGCTCTGGAGCAACGAACCGCCCTTGCTGACTCTGCCTGGTCGGGTCCCCTCTCTCCACTGGGATTCTCTGCCTTTAACCCTATTACAGGGGCTGAGTCACTGGCTTACTGGTGCTCTTCCATGCCGTCCCTAGGAGGGGTGCGTCACTTGAGTGGGTTGAGTCACTGACGTGATCTTCCTGTCTGGGTTGGCGTCCCCCCCCTTGGGTTGTGCCGTGGCGGAGATCTTTGTGGGCTATACTCGGCCTTGTCTCAGGATGGTAAGTTGGTGGTTGAAGATATCCCTCTGGTGGTGTGGGGCCTGTGCTTTGGAAAAGCGGGTGGGGTTATATCCTTCCTGTTTGGCCCTGTCTGGGGGTATCATTGGATGGGGCCACAGTGTCCCCTGACCCCTCCTGTCTCAGCGTCCAGTATTTATGCTGCAGTAGTTTGTGTCGGGGGCTAGGGTCAGTTTGTTATATCCGGAGTACTTCTCCTGTCTTATCTGGTGTCCTGTGTGAATTTAAGTATGCTCTCTGATTCTCTCTTTCTCTCTTTCTTTCTCTCTCTCGGAGGACCTGAGCCCTCGGACCATGCCTCAGGACTACCTGGCATGATGACTCCTTGCTGTCCCCAGTCCACCTGGCCATGCTGCTGCTCCACTATCAACTGTTCTGCCTGCTGCTATGGAATCCTGACCTGTTCACCGGATGTGCTACCTGTCCCAGATCTGATGTTTTCAACTCTCTAGATACAGCAGGAGTGGTAGAGATACTCTTAATGATCGGCTATGAAAAGCCAACTGACATTTACTCCTGAGGTGCTGACTTGCTGCACCCTCGACAACTACTGTGATTATTATTATTTGATCATGCTGGTCATTTATGAACATTTGAACATCTTGGCCATGTTCTGTTATAATCTCCACCCGACACAGCCAGAAGAGGACTAGCCACCCCTCATAGCCTGGTTCCTCTCTAGGTTTTGGCCTTTCTAGGGAGTTTTTTCTAACCACCGTGCTTCTACACCTGCATTGCTTGCTTTTTGGGGTTTTAGGCTGGGTTTCTGTAGAGCACTTTGAGATATCAGCTGATGTACGAAGGGCTATATAAATAAATGTATACATTTTATTATACATTTGATTTGATTTGATTAAACTCTATAACTTTTTTAAAAAATCACCATGGTCAAATCCCTGAGCGGTTTCCTTCCTCACTGGCAACTAAATACGGAAGAGCGCTTGTATCTTTGTAGTGACTGATACACCATCCAAAGCGTAGTTGATAACTTCACCATGCTCAAAGTGATATTCAGTGTCTGCTTTTTTTAAACCAATAGGTGCCATTCTTTGCGAGGCATTAAAAAACATCCCTGGTCTTTGTAGTTGAACCAGTGCTTGAAATGTTCTCGACTGAAAGATAATTGTATGTGTGTGGTACAGAGATGGGGTAGTCATTCAAAAATGATGTTAACCACTTTAAATGCACACTGAGTCCATGCAACTTAGTATCTGACTTGCTAACCAAACTTATACTCTTGTATTTATTTAGGCTTGACATATCAAAGGGGTTGAATACTTAGACTTAAGACATTTCATCTTTTCATTTTTTCTAAATTTGTAAAACATCCCACCCCCAAATCCACTTTGACATTATGGGGCCAGTGTCACAATCTCAGTTTAATCCATTTTAAATTCACGCCGTAACACAACAACATTTTGAAAAAGTCAATGGGTGTGAATACTTTCTGAAGGCACTGTAGGTCCATTATTCTTTCTACAGTTTCGATTAAATTTTTGTCATTGTAAAGTATATTTGAAATGACTAAAGTACAATTATTTTACTTAAACCACCTGTATTAGACAGCTCCCTGAAAATGTGAAACACCCTATGTCAGCTTGATAATGAAGGAAGTTATTTTGTTATTTTCCCGTTCTGACCTTAGTTCGGTAGTTATGTCTTTGTTTTAGTATGGTCAGGGCGTGAGTTGGGTAGGTTGTCTATGTTCCTTTTTCTATGTTTTGGGATTTCTATGTTTGGCCTGGTATGGTTCTCAATCAGAGGCAGCTGTCAATCCTTGTCCCTGATTGAGAACCATACTTAAGTAGCCTGGTTTCACTTTTGAGTTGTGTGTGATTGTTTCCTGTTGTAATGTTTGTTTCACATTTCAGGACTGTTTCGGTTTTCGTTTGTGTCATTCACGTTGTTATTTTGTATTCTTTAGTGTTCAGTTTTATATATTAATGGTTAATGTAATACATTTTTACATTTTATTATGTTTACCAGCAAGTTATTACATGAACTGGGTTTATTACACAAACAAAATGTAAAAGTTATTACATTTACCAGCAGTATTTGATTTACCGCTGTTGCCTTTTGACAGGAAATCATTTGACACCTATTCAGATTACTGTCGGTTTTCAGGGTTTTAGGGTTTCAATGGCAGGATGATGGGAACTGGGTGCAACAGGAGGCTGGGGTCATCATGGGTACCTGTTTCCACCTAGTGGTTAATATAGTCAGATCCATTTGGGGGAGAACATTATCTCCACTGAATGATCATATGAATAGTAGTAGACTCAATCACATGGAATTTTACAACTTTTATTTGTTAAAAAACAGCTCAAATCAAATGCCGTGCCCAATTCCATTTTCAGTCTTGCATTTCTAAGACATGTCTCCAATGGGCTTTTTGTCCCCATTCAGAGCCCCTGTCGGGGGACAAAGGCAAGGCCTTATGACAACTGATTCACATACACAAAAAAACATCACTAACTACTAGAAAAAGAGAATACCACACAGTAACTGGTCACATTTGATCCATGATAAGGTGACCGTCTCAATTCCCATTGAAGCTTACAGTTTACATGGAGTTGTATGCTCTGCATGTTTGTGTTTTTCTTAAATGGCTGAGTAGTTGAGTTACTCACTGTTCTGACCTTGCTTGTGGTAAAAAGAGGGGTTGGGGTCAGTTCCAATTAAATTCCATTCAATTCAGGAAGTAGTAGAATTTGGTTTACTTTCTGAATTGACTAGAAGTGAAAGAGAATTGACCCCAACCCTGGTAAACAGGGGGCACAAGATGTTCAACATACTGTACTGTTTTAAATGGCATAGTAATGCTGAATAACTCATGGGTATAACACAGTAAACACAGCATTCAATGGTGTTGATAAACTAGAAGACTACAGTATGCCCTCAAAATGAAGGGTGCAATGGGAAAGGGAAGATAAATGCTGTCTGTGGAACCCCCATGTATTCCTGTCTCGATCAGTGACTGGTCACACAATAGTGCCACAATTAGTGGTATCTGTCATTGGGGGACTGTTGCCTTTGCTTTGGGGTCAACTTTTGACCGAATAAGGAAGGTTTAGCTACACAGTACACCTGTGTATCTGGCTACTTACAGTAGGTACAGATGAATGATACAGTACATTCCCACTCAGCACTTAATGTCACTATGGGAAACAACTCAAAACCACTGAGCCTGAACTTGAATAGTTTTCATTCACATTGGATATTCAACATACTTCATACACAAATTAGTCGGAAAGTAATTCATAACACATTTCATAATACATGAGGACCCATACAGTAAGGACATTAAATTAACTTCCTACATAATTGGATATGGTAAATGCATTGGTACAGTAAATCACAAAGGTGATGGTACAAAATAAATATTCACAGAAATGTACATGGTAATCTTGCAGTGCAACCTCCATACATGGCAATGCAACACAACATCACTCTGTTATCTTAGATGTTTCTTCCTCATTCAAGATTTGACACAACAGCCCACAGTAGATGATAATAGATTAGAGGCACATTAAAACACTGTTGCATACGCAGCCTCCTCATGCATTCATTCCCTCTACACACAACCACACACGTACAATACACGCACACACGCACAAATGCAGTAAACCCATCCATCCAACTCCCCTCAGCTCTTAAAGGCACTGTGTTGTGGTAAATCTCCATAGTGGAGAAGAGCAGCAGATAGTCCAAGGTGTTCAGATCAGTGTCTCCTGACTGGGGGGTATGGCATGGTTGAATCAATGAGAGCCATTGGCCCATCGCTCTCACTGACGTTGCAGCAGACTTTAGCCCTGCGACCTTCTATCATTAAGCGACAGCTCCATGGCAATACAGTGCCTTGCGAAAGTATTCGGCCCCCTTGAACTTTGCGACCTTTTGCCACATTTCAGGCTTCAAACATAAAGATATAAAACTGTATTTTTTTGTGAAGAATCAACAACAAGTGGGACACAATCATGAAGTGGAACGACATTTATTGGATATTTCAAACTTTTTTAACAAATCAAAAACTGATAAATTGGGCGTGCAAAATTATTCAGCCCCCTTAAGTTAATACTTTGTAGCGCCACCTTTTGCTGCGATTACAGCTGTAAGTCACTTGGGGTATGTCTCTATCAGTTTTGCACATCGAGAGACTGACATTTTTTCCCATTCCTCCTTGCAAAACAGCTCGAGCTCAGTGAGGTTGTATGGAGAGCATTTGTGAACAGCAGTTTTCCACAGATTCTCGATTGGATTCAGGTCTGGACTTTGACTTGGCCATTCTAACACCTGGATATGTTTATTTTTGAACCATTCCATTGTAGATTTTGCTTTATGTTTTGGATCATTGTCTTGTTGGAAGACAAATCTCCATCCCAGTCTCAGGTCTTTTGCAGACTCCATCAGGTTTTCTTCCAGAATGGTCCTGTATTTGGCTCCATCCATCTTCCCATCAATTTTAACCTTCTTCCCTGTCCCTGCTGAAGAAAAGCAGGCCCAAACCATGATGCTGCCACCACCATGTTTGACAGTGGGGATGGTGTGGTCAGGGTGATGAGCTGTGTTGCTTTTACACCAAACATAACGTTTTGCATTGTTGCCAAAAAGTTCAATTTTGGTTTCATCTGACCAGAGCACCTTCTTCCACATGTTTGGTGTGTCTCCCAGGTGGCTTGTGGCAAACTTTAAACAACACTTTTTATGGATATCTTTAAGAAATGGCTTTCTTCTTGCCACTCTTCCATAAAGGCCAGATTTATGCAATATACGACTGATTGTTGTCCTATGGACAGAGTCTCCCACCTCAGCTGTTGATCTCTGCAGTTCATCCAGAGTGATCATGGGCCTCTTGGCTGCATCTCTGATCAGTCTTCTCCTTGTATGAGCTGAAAGTTTAGAGGGACGGCCAGGTCTTGGTAGATTTGCAGTGGTCTGATACTCCTTCCATTTCAATATTATCGCTTGCACAGTGCTCCTTGGGATGTTTAAAGCTTGGGAAATCTTTTTGTATCCAAATCCAGCTTTAAACGTCTTCACAACAGTATCTCGGACCTGCCTGGTGTGTTCCTTGTTCTTCATGATGCTCTCTGCGTTTTTAACGGACCTCTGAGACTATCACAGTGCAGGTGCATTTATACGGAGACTTGATTACACACAGGTGGATTGTATTTATTATCATTAGTCATTTAGGTCAACATTGGATCATTCAGAGATCCTCACTGAACTTCTGGAGAGAGTTTGCTGCACTGAAAGTAAAGGGGCTGAATAATTTTGCACGCCCAATTTTTCAGTTTTTGATTTGTTAAAAAAGTTTGAAATATCCAATAAATGTCGTTCCACTTCATGATTGTGTCCCACTTGTTGTTGATTCTTCACAAAAAATTACAGTTTTATATCTTTATGTTTGAAGCCTGAAATGTGGCAAAAGGTCGCAAAGTTCAAGGGGGCCGAATACTTTCGCAAGGCACTGTATATACTCAAGACTGATGTTGGACCAGTTGCACAGTGGGCCTCACAGGCTGCAGGAGAAGAGGGCTACTGTTTGACCTCTCCTTCCACCTCCCAGACCTGGGGGTCTCCTTTCCTTTTCTCCTTCCAGCCGATCAGCAGGATCTGTGTCACAGGTTACATGACAAGTTGTTTATTCCTGAGATCAAGAAAGGGGAGGATAAGAGAGATAGTGGGAATAAGAGATGAATGATTCAAATATATAGTTTGAATGTATGTGTAAAGAGACTGTATTAATATTCATATTATTAAAAACAAAAGTGTCAAGTTTCCTCTTAAGTCCACAATCTGGATCTCTGCATGGTCTCTTTGAAGATCCCTTCTCTAGCCTCCGGATTAAAACCCAATTATGAGTATACCATTATGTGTACCATATCATATACTGGATCTTTAAAAGACACAACTTTCACATGAACCTGTAGTTTACCAATAAAATGGGCTGTTGGTGATGTAGTTATACTTGGTATTCATATCCCAAAATACATAAATTAACTTACCATAACAAATTGATATAGAAAGTTAATAAAAATAGACAAGATCCTTCAACCATGGAGAGGTAAATACCTGCCTTTATGGAAAAATCACCCTGGTTAACTCTTTTGTCATATCACAGTTTACTTATTTACTTATAGCACTACCCACACCAGACAACTTGTTTTTTAAACCATATGAGCCAAAAATAGTTCAATGTATTTGGAATGCTAAGTCAGGCAAGATTAAATGTGACTATTTGTATAATGAAATGAGTTTGGGGGGCTGAAATGCTTCAAAACATATTCACACTCATTGACTTTTTCTACATTTTGTTGCGTTACAGCCTGAATTTAGAATGGATTAAATAAAGATTTTGTGCCTACACACAATACCCCATAATGTCAAAGTGGAATGAAGTTTTAAGAAATGTTTACAAATTAATTAAACATGAAAAGCTGAAATGTCTTGAGTCAATAAGTATTCAACCCTTTAGTTATGACAAGCCTAAATAAGTTCAGGAGTAAAAATGTGCTTAACACGTCACATAATAAATTGCATGGAGATTTTTTGTATAAATGACCCCACCTCTGTACTCCACACATACAATTATCTGCAAGGTTCCTTAGTCGAGGAGTGAATTTTAAGCACAGATTTAACCACAAAGACCAGGGAGGTTTTCCATTGGTTCGCAAAGAAGGGTACCTATTGGTAGATAAAAGACATTGAACAGACATTGAATATCCCTTTGAGCATAGTGATGTTATTAATTACACTTTGTGTGGTGTATCAATACACCCTGTCACTATAAAAAATATAGGCGTCCTTCCTAACTCAGTTGCCAGAGAGGAAGGAAACCGCTCAGGGACTTCACCATTAGGCCAATGGTGATTTTAAAACAGTTACAGAGTTTAATGGCTGTGATAGAAGATAGAGGATGGATCAACAACATTGTAGTTACTCCACAATAATAACATAAATTACATTGTGAATAGAAGGAAGCTTGTACAGAATAAAACATATTCCAAAACATGCATCTAAACATGCACTAAAGTAAAGTAATTGCACTTTTTGTCCTGAATACAAAAGTTGTATTTGAGGTAAATCCAACCCGACACATCACTGAGTACCACTCTTCATATTTTCAAGCAGCATAGTGGTGGCTGCATCATGTTATGGGTATGCTTGTCATTAACAAGGAAAATGTAGTTTTTTAAAAGAAAAATAAACATAATAGAGCTAAGCACAGGCAAAATCCAACAGGAAAACTTGGTTCAGTCTGCTTTTCAACAGACACTGGGAGACAAATTCACCTTACAGCAGGACAATTACCTAAAACACAAGACCAAATATACACTGGAGTTGCTTACCAAGACGACATTGAATGGTCCTGAATTACAGTGTTGACTTAAATCGGCATCAAATTCTATGGCAAGACCTGAAAAAGGCTGTCTAGCAATGATCAACAACCAACTTCACAGAGCTTGACATTTAAAAAAATTAAATAATGGGCAAATATTGTACAATTCGGGTGTGCAAAGCTCTTAGAGACTTACCCAGAAAGACTCACAGCTGTAATCACTGCCACAGGTGATTCTGACATGTATTGACTCAGGGGATTGAATACATCGCTCATCAAGATATATCAGTTTTTAATTGGCCTTTTTTTGAAACAATGTTAGAATTTTTATTCCACTTTGACATTACAGAGTATTTTGTAACACAACAAAGTGTGGAAAAAGTCAAGGGGTGTGCCATGTTCGTTATAAGGATCGGACCAAGGCGCAGCGTGGTATGCGTACATTCTTATTTATTTAAAGAATGAACACTGAACAAACTAACAAAATATTAAAACGAAATGTGATCGAGTGCTGACAAACGAGTGCTGACAGGCAACTACACATAGACAAGAACCCACGAACACAAAAGGGAAATGGCTACCTAAATATGATCCCCAATCAGAGACAACGATAAACAGCTGTCTCTGATTGGGAATAATGTCAGGCCACCATAGACATACAAATACCTAGACCTACAAAACCCCTAGACATACAAAAACTAGCATTCCCACCCTCGTCACACCCTCACCTAACCAAAATATAAAGAAAACAGAGATATCTAAGGTCAGAGCGTGACAGTACCCCCCCCCCCCGGGCCGCAAACCTGAACCTATAGGGGAGGGTCCGGGTGGGCATCTACTCTCGGCTCCGTTTCTGGATGGAGCCCCCCCTCCTTACGCTGATCCCTCCGCATTTATAGAATTGGACCGTGGATCATCGCTGGAGGCCCCGGGTAGGGGACCGTTGCCGGAGACCGTCGCCGGAGGCTCTGGACAGGGGATCGTCGCCGGAGGCTCCGGACTGGGGATCGTCGCTGGAGGCTCTGGACTGAAGACACGCATCTCAGGGCGAGTGCGAGGAGCAGGCACAGGACGTACTGGACTGTGGAGGCGCACTGAATTTATTTATTTTTTACCTTTATTTTACTAGGCAAGTCAGTTAAGAACAAATTTTTATTTTCAATGACGGCCTAGGAACAGTGGGTTAACTGCCTGTTCAGGGGCAGAACGACAGATTTGTACCTTGTCAGCTCGGGGATCCGAACTTGCAACCTTTCGGTTACTAGTACAACACTCTAACCACTAGGCTACTGAAGACCTGATGCGTGGGACCGGTATACGTGGCACCGGGCTGAAGACACGCACCTCAGGGCGAGGAAGAGGCACAGGAAGTACTGGACTGTGGAGGCGCACTGGAGACCTGATGCGTGGGACCGGTATACGTGGCACCGGGCTGATGACACACACCTCAGGGCGAGTGCGAAGAAGAGGCACAGGGCATACTGGACTATGGAAGCGCACTTGAAGGAGAGTGTGAGGAGCAGGAACATGACACACCGGGTTGTGAAGGTACACTGGAGACCTGGTGTGTATAGCCGGCATCAATTGTTCCCGGAACTTTAACACACGTTTCAGGACGAGTACGAGGAACTGACACAGGTGGCATAGGACAGCTAACACGCTCCTCATGGCGAATGCCGTGCATACTACGCCAAACTAACAGCTCTTTCTCTTCACTCTCCTCCAATTTGATCAACAACTCCTCGAAGGTCTCATACGCTCCCCTCCGTTCACTCTCCTCCAATCTGTCCAATAACTTCCGTTACAGTCTCTGACTCACCCCTCAACTTTGCCGACTGCTCCATGTGCCATCCCAAAATCTTCTTTGGGTTTCTGTGGCTTTCTTTGTTGGTATAACTCCACGTAATATCGCCGTTCCGCCTTCGCTGCCTCTATCTCCTTCTTAGGAAGGTGATACTACCCAGCCTGCGTCCAGGGTCCTGCTCCATCCAGGATCTCCTCCCAGGTCCATTCCTCCTGAACACACTGCTCGGTCCATTTTTGGTGGGTTCTTCTGTCAAGTTCGTTATAAGGATCGGACCATGTATGGTATGCATACATTCTTATTTATTTAAAGAATGAACATTGAACAAACTAACAAAACGAAATGTGAAGCTATACAAACAAGTGCTGACAGGCAACTACACATAGACAAGAACCCACAAACACAAAAAGGAAAATGGCTACCTAAATATGATCCCCAATCAGAGACCATGATAAACAGCTGCCTCTGATTGGGAAACATATCAGGCCACAATAGACATACAAATACCTAGACCTATATACAAAAACTAGCATACCCACCATCGTCACACCCTGACCAAACCAAAATATAAAGAAAACAGAGATATCTAAGGTTAGAGCATGACAGGGTGTGAATACTTTATGAAGGCACTGTAGGCAGTGCATTCGGAAAGTATTCCTATGCCTTGATTTTTTCCACATTTTCTTATTTTAGTTTTATTCTAAATGGATTAAATTTAAAAAAAATCCTCATTAATCTACACACAATACCCCATAATGACAAATTGAAAACAGATTTTTAGAACAACAGGAATACCTTATTTACATAAGTATTCAGACCCTTTGCTATGACACATGGAATTCAGCTCAGGAGCTTCCTCTTTCCATTGATCACCCTTGAGCTGTTTCTACAACTTGATTGAAGTTGACCTGTGATAAATTCAGTTAATTGCACATGATTTAGAAAGACACACACCTGTCTATATAAGGTCCCACAGTTGACATGTGCATGTCAGAGCAAAAACCGAGCCATGAGGTCGAAGGAATTGTCCGTAGAGCTCTGAGACAGGATTGTGTCGAGGCAGAGATCTGGGGTAGGGTACCAACACATTTCTGCAGTATTGAAGGTTCCCAAGAAAACAGTGGCCTCCATCATTCTTAAATGAAGGAAGTTTGGAAACACCAAGAGTCTTCTTAGAGCTGGCCAGCCAGCCAAACTGAGCAATCGGGGGAGAAGGCCAGGGAGGTGACCAATAACCCAATGGTTAGTCTGACACAACTCTAGAGTTCCTCTGTGGAGATGGGAGAACCTTCCAGAAGGACAACCATCTCTGCAACACTCCACCACTCAGGCCTTCATGGTAGAGTGGCCAGACGGAAGACACTCCTCAGTAAAAGGCATGAGACAGCCCACTTGGACATTGCCAAAATGCACATAAAGACTCTCAGACCATGAGAAACAAGATTCTCTGGTCTGATCAAACCAAGATTGAACTCTTTGGCCTGAATGCCAAGTGTCACTTCTAGAGGAAACCAGGCACCATCCCTACGGTGAAGCATGGTGGTGGCAGCATTATGCCGTGGGGATGTTTTTCAGCGGCAGGGACTGAGAGACAAGTCAGGTATGAGGGAAAGAAGAACGGAGCAAAGTACAGATGGATCCTTGATGAAAACCTGCTCCAGAGTGCTCAGGACCTCAGACTGGAGCGAAGGTTCACCTTCCAACAAGACAACGACGCTAAGCACACAGCCAAGACAACGCAGGAGTGGCTTCAGGACAAGTCTCTGAATGTCCTTGAGTTTCCCAGCCAGATCCCGGAATTGAACAGACCTGACAAAAGCTGTGCTGCAACGCTCCCAATCCAACCTGACAGAGCTTAAGAGGATCTGCAGAGAAGAATGGGAGAAACTCCCGAAATACAGGTGTGCTAAGCTTGTAGCGTCATACCTAAGAAGACTTGAGGCTGTAATCGCTGCCAAAGGTGCTTCAACAAAGTACTGAGTAAAGAGTCTGAAAACTTAAATAAATGTCATATTTCTGTTTTTCTTTTAATACATTTGCAAAAATGTTTAAAAACATGTTTTTGCTTTGTCATTATAGGGTATTGTGTGTACATTGGTGAGGAAAAAAACTATTTGATCAATTTTAGATTAAGGCTGAAATGTAACAGAATGTGAAAAAAGTAAAGGGGTTTGAATACTTTCCAAAGGCTCTATACATAGCTACCTCAATTACCTCATACCCCTGCACATCGGCTCAGTACTGGTACTCACTGTATAGCCATGTCATTTTTTACTTGTTTGTTATTTATTATTTAAAAATCTTTATTTTTATTGTCTTTAAATCTGTATTGTTAGAAAAGGGCACGTAAGTAAGCATTACACTGTTAGTCTAAACCTGTTGTTTACGAAACCTGTGGCTAAAAAATCAGTAGATTCATTTAATATTAACCTTAAAATAGCATGGTTGAGCGATTTGGAAAGCCACAACCAACCAATCAACGATACAATAATAATCTTAGGAAAAATAATAATCTTTAATTTAAAGTCTGTGGATACTATGCAATTAGAAAGGTTCAAAATTCATGTAAGCAAGTTGAAAAATGTATGGCATGTGGAAATCAAAAGAGGGTTGTCTACTGAGATAGGTGGGATGGGCTAAGAGTATCTGAAGGGTGGGATTAAAAAGCTCATGATCGGTAATAGTTATTATTGAAAACATAATACGCTGAGTGTACAAAACATTATGAACACCTTCCTAATATTGAGTTGCACCTCAGAATATTGAGTTGCCCTCAGAAGAGCCTCAATTCATCAGGGCATGGACTACAAGGTGTGGAAAGCATTCCACAGGGATGCTGGCCTATGTTGACTCCAATGCTTCCCACAGTCGTGTCAAGTTGGCTGAATGTCCTTTTGGTGGTAGACCATTTCTTCACACACTCAAACCGGTGCACCTGTCACCTACTACCATACCCCATTCAAAGGCACTTAAATATTTTGTCTTGCCCATTCACCCTTGCATATGTGTGAATGGCACACATTCACAATCCATGTCTCAGTTGTCTCAAGGCTTAAAAATCCTTCTTTAACCTGTCTCCTCCCCTTCATCTACACTGATTGAATTTTGGATTTAACAGGTTACATCAATAAGGGATCATAGGTTTCACATGGATTCACCTGGTCAGTCTATGTCATGGAAAGGTGATCCTAATGGATGTATCGTTATAAGATCCGTCAATGTAGATTAAAATGGCTACTGATAATGTTCGATATCATAGCTACTAATGGGTCAACATTTAAAAAATATATATTATCATTATGGTCACAACATCCACTGTTGTTTCTGTCAGTACATTCATTCATACTGTGTTTGGTTTTCTGTAAGTATGTGTATTTGAGCGTGATATCTTTATGAGTATTTAATGTTCATTAATGTGTCCCTGCATTTATTTGCCAAGGGTCATAAATGTAATGTCTGCACACAAACCAGGCAAGACAGACAGCAGCGCTGCTGAGTTATGACTCAACCAGTATCCATGGAAACTGATCCTTTGTCCCACAATCCTCTCTCCTACATAGTTTGTCTTCTAATCCTGTCTCTTATTGCGTGACCTTGCTCATTTCTTTAATACTGTTCTATGAAGAACCCGGTGACTATTAAATCCCTCAATGTGTTGGGTACAAAAGTGCCCATGTTTGTCGGCCTAATGTTCTCGGTGCCAGTGTCTGTGTTTTGATCTGTGAAAAAAAAACTTGTTTTAGTCATATTCATCGAATCCCCTGGAATTAAATAAGCGGAAATATTTGGCTGATCCTATATAGTTGTGGGTTCTGCTGGCTGAGTAAGAGGATGAGAGAATGTTTTTGTTTGAGGAAGACACAAGAGGATACAGGAGGAGATACAGAGAGTAAGAGAGAACTGTGGGACATATGTCACATGCATTTGTCATTTGTTTGGTTATGTGTACATACAGTACCAGTCAAACGTTTAGACAAACCTACTCATTCAAGGGTTAATCTTTATCTTTACTATTTTCTACCATGAAGAATAGTAGTGAAGACATCAACACTATGAGAAACACACATATGGAATCAGGGAGTAAGCAAATAAGTGTTAAACAAATCAAAATATATTTTATATTTGAGATTCTTCAAAGTAGCCACCCTGCTGAAAAACAAATGATAGTCCCACTGAGTGCAAACCAGATGGGATGGCGTATTGCTGCAGAATGCTGTGGTAGCCATGCTGGTTATGTGTGCCTTGAATTCTAAATATTCCTAGTGTTTTTTGGCACAAGCAAGTCTCTTCTTATTATTGGTGTCCTTTAGTAGTGATTTCTTTGCAGCAATTCGACCATGGCCTGATTCACAGTCTCCTCTGAGCAGTTGATGTTGAGATGTGTATGTCACTTGAACTCTGTGAATAAATGTATTTGGACTGCAATTTCTGAGGCTGGTAACTCTTATGAACTTATCCTCTGCAGCAGAGGTCACTCCTTCACTGTGGCGGTCCTCATGAGAGCCAGTTTCATCATAGCCCTTGATGGTTTTTGCGACAGCACTTGAAGAAACTTTCAGTTCTTGAAATGTTCCGTATTGACTGACCTTCATGTCTAAAGGGATTGATGGACTGTCGTTTCTCTTTGCTTATTTGAGCTGTTCTTGCCATAATATGGACTTGGTCTTTTACCAAATAGAGCTATCTTCTGTATACCACCTCTACCTTGTCACAACACAAATGATTGGCTCAAAGGCATTAAGGAAAGTAATTCCACAAATTAATTTTTAACAAGGCACACCTGTTAATTGAAATACATTCCAGGTGACTACCTCATGAAGCTGGTTGAGAGAATGCCAAGAGCGTGCAAAGTTGTCATCAAGGCAAAGGGTGGCTACTTTGAAAAATATCAAATATAACACTTTTTGGTTACTACATGATTCTGTATGTGTTATTTCATAGTTTATGTCTTCACTATTATTCTACAAAGTAGAAAATAGTAAAAATAAATAAAAACCATGTAAAGAGTGGCTGTGTCCACTTTTTACTGGTACTGTATGTGGTACATGCGAGAGAGTTTGAAGTGAGCAGACACATCCAATACTTTCAAATACTGATAAAACATCTAAAACAAAACAAATGATTCCATTGTTCACCTGTTGTTTAAAAAAACAGGACATCTTAAGAAACATTTTAATAAAAATTCATACGTTTCCATTTCATTTACAAAAGTACCAAAACAAAATCCAAAAGTCTAATTTTACGAAGTGTTAGGGAGTGAGGAGGCATAGCATAAGACGAGGAATGCTTGTGATTACACTCTGTAATGGCGGTCAAGCACCGCTCTCCCCAATTGGAGAATGGTGGAGAGCTGATCTGGAGGCATTTGGGTCCATAACAAATTAATACATTTAAAACAAAAAAATGAGAAATACAAATTACCAACAAGTTGTAAAGTGTCATTACTGTTACATTAAACAACAAAGACTATATTTTAACACTTTATTGAACAGGGTAGTTTTAGGGGAGATTGTTTGTCATGGTAAACTTCTGTGGGTCCATTTTTCAGTGTAAATCATTAACTACAGCATCTTTATACAAATATGTCTAGACAATACCAAATCATGCGGAAAACAACAAATTGAAAGACTATATGAGCAATCTGTGCTTTTCATTTCCATCATAAATAAATGATCTAGATCACAAAACAGAAGAGAGATTGGGGCAATGCTACTTTGGCACACTTGTAGGTTTGGATAAGAGGCGTGTTGTTCTTGTTTTTATGGCAACTCATTCCATTAGTGCATTGTTCCTACAATTTTTTCAACCGGCCTACACTGCCAGAATAACTCTCATATAATACCATTGTCTAAATTCATCAGAGCTGATTAGTTTTAAAGTGCAGCAATGTGTGTGGTTGTGAAAAAGGGTCTTGGTATTACCCCTTCATACAAAATAGTTGGTGGATAGTGGACAGGATGACATAGCATCATCATGTTCATGGCCTCTTGGGTTTTGTCTTCACTTCTGTTAAATGGCAGCCTGCTACAGGTCATTCAATGTCATACATGTGCTAAAGGCCATCATAAATAGGTGTGTGCTCTTCCATTTGTTAAAATATATGTGTGTTATTTTTTTCAATAGGTATAGTTATAATAACAGTAACTGCCTTTAAATACTATTGGTCTATAGTTTTTATATGATTTGAAAATTATGTTTGTCTTTGTATTTCAATTCTGTTTCAGTGTAGATTTAAAGAAAATACGTATCTGTGATAGGGCAAGACAACAGGGTTGTTTCACAGGTGTAAATGCCTTTTTCAACACTCATAAGGAATGCTTCATACTCATGGCATGACATAAACTATACAAACAGCCCCTGTGTCCCATCCTTTAGACCCGACTGGGAAACAAAACAAAATCTTAATTTAAAATTGCGATTTTGGACTGGTTTAAATCCCAAAGGCCATCAGGAGAAACCTCTTAGCTACTTCTCAGATTATCCTCTGACCCTATCTGTGACCCTAGCCTTTCATCACATCACATCACACACACCCCAAGTTCAGTGGGCTGGCAGTGGAGGGCAGGCCGATGGGATGAACGTGGGGTCAGTAGGTGAGACATGCCCTGGGGTGATGTGTCTATGTGCTGGGAGTGGCTATGAGACGGGCTGGCAGTGGTGGGCGAAGCAGTGGTACGCCACACACACCAACATACATGTGCGGTGAGATGTGGGGTGATACACACTGTAGTGCAGGGTGGGTGGGGTCTGAAGTCATCATAACCTGGTGTGTACATTGGCGATGATCTCTGGTGGAAGGTCCTTGATGGGGAGGTCCCCCGTCTCACCCCCGCTGTCCCCCGGCCCATGGTCGGTGCTCTCACAGCTGCTCTGGGGCGACTCTGGAGGAGGTTTGTACAGAACACTGGCAAGCAGGAAGAACAGCGTGCCGAGAACCTGACAGAAAGAGGGAGGGAGGGAGGGAATGAGACATGCACTACAGTTAAAGTAGGGAGATATCATTTATCGATATCATTTATCGCCCTCCAGGTTCCCTCGGAGAGTTCATCAATGAGCTTGATGCCTTGATAAGCTCCTTTCCTGAGGACGGCTCACCTCTCACAGTCCTGGGCGACTTTAACCTCCCCACGTCTACCTTTGACTCATTCCTCTCTGCCTCCTTCTTTCCACTCCTCTCCTCTTTTGACCTCACCCTCTCACCTTCCCCCCCTACTCACAAGGCAGGCAATACGCTCGACCTCATCTTTACTAGATGCTGTTCTTCCACTAACCTCACTGCAACTCCCTCCAAGTCTCCGACCACTACCTTGTATCCTTTTCCCTCTCGCTCTCATCCAACACTTCCCACACTGCCCCTACTCGGATGGTATCGCGCCGTCCCAACCTTCGCTCTCTCTCCCCCGCTACTCTTTCCTCTTCCATCCTATCATCTCTTCCCTCTGCTCATACCTTCTCCAACCTTTCTCCTGATTCTGCCTCCTCAACCCTCCTCTCTTCCCTTTCTGCATCCTTTGACTCTCTATGTCCCCTATCCTCCAGGCCGGCTCGGTCCTCCCCTCCCGCTATGTGGCTCGATGACTCATTGCGAGCTCACAGAACAGAGCTCCGGGCAGCCGAGCGGAAATGGAGGAAAACTCGCCTCCTGCGGACCTGGCATCCTTTCACTCCCTCCTCTCTACATTTTCCTCCTCTGTCTCTGCTGCTAAAGCCACTTTCTACCACTCTAAATTCCAAGCATCTGCCTCTAACCCTAGGAAGCTCTTTGCCACCTTCTCCTCCCTCCTGAATCCTCCTCCCCCTCCCCCCTCCTCCCTCTCTGCAGATGACTTCGTCAACCATTTTGAAAAGAAGGTCGACGACATCCGATCCTCGTTTGCTAAGTCAAACGACACCGCTGGTTCTGCTCACACTGCCCTACCCTGTGCTCTGACCTCTTTCTCCCCTCTCTCTCCAGATGAAATCTCGCTTCTTGTGACGGCCGGCCGCCCAACAACCTGCCCGCTCGACCCTATCCCCTCCTCTCTTCTCCAGACCATTTCCGGGGACCTTCTCCCTTACCTCACCTCGCACCCCTTCTGAAAAAACCTACACTCGATCCCTCCGATGTCAACAACTACAGACCAGTATCCCTTCTTTCTTTTCTCTCCAAAACTCTTGAACGTGCCGTCCTTGGCCAGCTCTCCCGCTATCTCTCTCAGAATGACCTTCTTGATCCAAATCAGTCAGGTTTCAAGACTAGTCATTCAACTGAGACTGCTCTTCTCTGCATCACGGAGGCGCTCCGCACTGCTAAAGCTAACTCTCTCTCCTCTGCTCTCATCCTTCTAGACCTATCGGCTGCCTTCGATACTGTGAACCATCAGATCCTCCTCTCCACCCTCTCCGAGTTGGGCATCTCCGGCGCGGCCCACGCTTGGATTGCGTCCTACCTGACAGGTCGCTCCTACCAGGTGGCGTGGCGAGAATCTGTCTCCTCGCCACGCGCTCTCACCACTGGTGTCCCCCAGGGCTCTGTTCTAGGCCCTCTCCTATTCTCGCTATACACCAAGTCACTTGGCTCTGTCATAACCTCACATGGTCTCTCCTATCATTGCTATGCAGACGACACACAATTAATCTTCTCCTTTCCCCCTTCTGATGACCAGGTGGCGAATCGCATCTCTGCATGTCTGGCAGACATATCAGTGTGGATGACGGATCACCACCTCAAGCTGAACCTCGGCAAGACGGAGCTGCTCTTCCTCCCGGGGAAGGACTGCCCGTTCCATGATCTCGCCATCACGGTTGACAACTCCATTGTGTCCTCCTCCCAGAGCGCTAAGAACCTTGGCGTGATCCTGGACAACACCCTGTCGTTCTCAACCAACATCATGGCGGTGGCCCGTTCCTGTAGGTTCATGCTCTACAACATCCGCAGAGTACGACCCTGCCTCACACAGGAAGCGGCGCAGGTCCTAATCCAGGCACTTGTCATCTCCCGTCTGGATTACTGCAACTCGCTGTTGGCTGGGCTCCCTGCCTGTGCCATTAAACCCCTACAACTCATCCAGAACGCCGCAGCCCGTCTGGTGTTCAACCTTCCCAAGTTCTCTCACGTCACCCCGCTCCTCCGCTCTCTCCACTGGCTTCCAGTTGAAGCTCGCATCCGCTACAAGACCATGGTGCTTGCCTACGGAGCTGTGAGGGGAACGGCACCGCAGTACCTCCAGGCTCTGATCAGGCCCTACACCCAAGCAAGGGCACTGCGTTCATCCACCTCTGGCCTGCTCGCCTCCCTACCATTGAGGAAGTACAGTTCCCGCTCAGCCCAGTCAAAACTGTTCGTTGCTCTGGCCCCCCAATGGTGGAACAAACTCCCTCACGACGCCAGGACAGCGGAGTCAATCACCACCTTCCGGAGACACCTGAAACCCCACCTCTTCAAGGAATACCTAGGATAGGATAAGTAATCCTTCTCACCACCCCCCTTAATGATTTAGATGCACTATTGTAAAGTGGCTGTTCCACTGGATGTCAGAAGGTGAATTCACCAATTTGTAAGTCGCTCTGGATAAGAGCGTCTGCTAAATGACTTAAATGTAATGTAAATGAGAATAGAATACTCTCTCAGTTAAACAAACATTTGATATGGTTACGAGTATAAAGATAATCCTTGAACACAATCCTCCACCTGCAACAGGCGTAGATAACAGCACAGACAACTTGTAGGCATTGAGTTACCTTGTAGATGATGCCAGCGATAAGGGTGTAGCGGCTCATGGCAGAGTTCTGGTAGAGATGGCAGGAGCCCTGCTCTCCACACTGGTCCTCCCACAGCAGGCATGAGATGTCGATCACAGAGCCAAATGCTATCGGGCCTGGGATCCCACCTTCAGGAAGAACATATCACATCATATAATGCTTGTTGTTGGGATTGTCAGGCTACAAGGCCATTAATCAAATCAAATTCAGCAAGAGCATACAGTACCTAGACTTCGCACCACAATCCATTGGATCCCCAGTCCAAAGGACCTCTGGTTGTCTGGAACACACCTGGAGGGGGAGAGCAGTTTAGAGACAGAGTTCACATACAGGTTTCTCTCTCATGCCTTGTTATAACAGGACTATACCACTGAGTTCTCTCTCTCTTCAGTCTGTCTGATCCGTACCCACCTGAGGGTAGCGGTGAGGGCTGGTATACTACACAGGAAGGTGAAGGAGATGATGATGAAGAGGAAGGTGAGGAAGGCTGGCATGTGGCTACAGGAGCTGGTGCATTTCCCATCCAATGCCAGGCCCTCCTGCCCCGATGTCACATTCCCACCCAACACACAGCTGCAGCCCGAGTACACCTGCACAGGGACACACCAGACAGAGGAGACAGTCAGTCAAAGTCAACACTTACAGTTGAAGTCGGAAGTTTACATACACTGAGGTTGGAGTCATTAAGACTCGTTTTTCAACCGCTCCACAAATGTCTAACAAACTATAGTTTCAGTAAGTTGGTTAGGACATCTACTTAGTGCATGACACGGATAATTTTTCCAACAATTGTTTACAGATAGATTATTTCACTGTATCACAATTCCAGTGGGTCAGAAGTTTACATACACTAAGTTGACTGTGCCTTTCAAAAGCTTGGAAAATTCCAGAAAATTATGTCATGGCTTTAGAAGCTTCTGATAGGCTAATTGACATAATTTGAGTCAATTGGAGGTGTATCTGTGGATGTATTTCAAGGCCTTCCTTCAAACTCAGTGCCTTTTTGCTTGAAATCATAGGGAAATCAAAAGAAATCAGCCAAGACCTCAGAAAAACAATTGTAGACCTCCACAAGTCTGGTTCATCCTTGGGAGCAATTTCCAAACGCCTGTAGGTACCATGTTCATCTGTACAAACAATCGTATGCAAGTATACACACCATGGGACCACGCAGCCATCATACCGCTCAGGAAGGAGATGCATTCTGTCTCCTAGAGATTAACGTACTTTGGTGCGAAAAGTGAAAATCAATCCCAGAACAACAGCAAAGGACCTTGTGAAGATGCTGGAGGAAACAGGTACAAAAATATCTATATCCACAGTAAAAATGAGTCCTATATCGACATAACCTGAAAGGCAGCTCAGCAAGGAAGAAGCCACTGTTCCAAAACCACCATAAAAAATTCAGACGACGGTTTGAAACTGCTCAAGGGGACAAAGATCGTACTCTTTGGAGAAATGTCCTCTGGTCTGGTGAAACAAAAATAGAACTGTTTGGTCATAATGACCATTGTTATGTTTGGCGGAAAAAGGGGGAGGCTTGCAAGCCGAAGAACACCATCCCAACCGTGAAGCATGGGGGTGGCAGCATCATGTTGTGGGGGTGCTTTGCTGCAGGAGGGACTGGTGCACTTCACAAAATAGATGGCATCATGAGGTGTGAAAATTATGTGGATATATTGAAGCAACATCAAAACATCAGTCAGGAAGTTAAAGCTTGATCGCAAATGGTTCTTCCAAATGGACAATGACCCCAAGCATACTTCCAAAGTTGTGGCAAAATGGCTTAAAGACAACAAAGTCAAGGTATTGGAGTGGCCATCACAAAGCCCTGACCTCAATCCTATTTTAAAATCTGTGGGCAGAACTGAAAATGTGTGTGCGCACAAGGAGGCCTACAAACCTGACTCAGTTACACCAGCTCTGTCGAGAGGAATGGGCCAAAATTCACCCAACTTATTGTGGGAAGCTTGTGGAAGGCTACCCTAAATATTTGACCCAAGTTCAACAATTTAAAGGCAGTGCTACCAAATACTAATTGAGTGTATGTAAACTTCTGACCCATTGGGAATGTGATAAAAGAAATAAAAGCTAAAATAAATAATTCTCTCTACTATTATTGTGACATTTCACATTATTAAAATAAAGTGGTGATCCTAACTGACCTAAAACAGGGACTTTTTACTATGATTAAATGTCAGGAATTGTGAAAAACAGAGTTTCTGTCACGAATATTACCGAAGGTGACTCCCCTTCTTGTTCGGGAGGCGCTCGGCGGTCGTCGTCGCCGGTCTACTAGCTATCACCGATCTGTTGTTCTGTGTTCCTTTGGTTTTGTCTGATTGGTATCACCTGTTTCTTGTTTGGTTGTTAGGGTAGGGTTATATATAGTTTGTTCAGCCCGCTTCTGTTTCGTGCGGGCTTGTTCGTCTGTTCTATGTTTGAGTGTATTTTGTTTGTATTTTGGGTTTCGCGCTGTCCGTTAATATTTCTGATCATTTGTTTTCCTACTTTTGTTCATGTTATTTTTCCGGGACATTAAAGCGTGTTTTTTCCCACATCTTTTGCTCTCTGCGCCTGACTCCACACCTCTTCACTCATTTACCGTAACAGTTTTAATGTATTTGGCTACGGTGTATGTAAACTTCTGACTTCAACTGTATTGTTACGGTCTTTTAGAGATGGAGACCAAGGCGCAGCGTGGTAAGCGTTCATCTTACTTTATTTTGATGAACACCAAAAAAATAAAATAAACGAACGTAACGTTCTGCAGGCTACAGAGTAACTGTTCAAAAACAAGATCCCATAAACTCAGGTGGAAAACAGGCTGCCTAAGTATGATCCCCAATCAGAGACAACGATGGACAGCTGCCTCTGATTGGGAACCATACCCGGCCAACAAAGAAATAGAACATAGATTTGCCCACCCAAGTCACACCCTGACCTAACCAAATAGAGAATAAAAAAGGCTCTCTAAGGTCAGGGCGTGACATGTATACTGACTATCATTCATCTTCATGAACTAATGTATCTAGACCTGTTACACAGACCCTGCCCATCGGTTTTTACAATTTGAGTTCTAACCAAAGTGAGATCTTTGCTGAAGGTTTGGTTCATTACCTGTCTGCCTGTTGAGATCTCTGTGTGGTTGATTGCGCTGCATCCTGCATGGCATGGGGAGTAATACATTACACCGTCGGCCCCACACACCGGGTTATAGAGTTCTCGTAAACAGTGGCAATCTGCATTACACCCCACCGTCAGGTTGCCCCCCAACAAAGAGCTGAGAGAGGGAGAGAGAAATAGAGTTGAAAGGTTCTTTTCTATGACATCCATGATTAATATAGGTGTTGCTCTGTATGCAGTAGTATTTATTCTACTGTGTTATTAATGTTAATTAGCCTGCAAACCAGTCTGTTTAGCGAACGCTTCACTCCTTAAACTCTTGTGTCATTGCAAAACTATTCGGCGGTATGTTACCTTAACAGACTTGTACCATGGCTAACTGTTTATCGTTTCGTGGAATGGACCTGTAATAGGACAATAAGGAGCTGGTCTAGTTGTTGACTAGCTAAATATATTAATTTCCTTGAGGGGGAATGTCTTGTCTTTCACATTGTGCAGAGACATGCAGCTGACAAACTAAACGTTTTAGACTGTAAAATACTTGTCAAACAGCATACCCTCCTCTCCTCCCCTGGTGAGTTGTACAATCCCTCTGCTTCCTCTCTGTTTATTAGTATTCCACAGCCAGAGGGCATCAACTAATGTGTAATCAACTCAGTGTTACTGTGTGCTGCTTTAATGTTGAGTCATTTGTGTTGTTTCATTTGTGGGCTACTCTGTATGCTTTTCGTAGTTTCTTAAGATTTTCACAATTCAATTGAGCTCGTCCTGATTTTCACCTAAATATCCTTACCATATGATAATGTACAGAAATAATGTCAAACAATCCTTATAAAGGACACCGATGGTCTGTCCGTTCATTGAGCCTAGTCTGGGTTTACCTGTTGCGGAGGTTGTTGGCTTGCTCATAGTACTGTTCATTGTACTTCTTGTTGTACTGATGGCCCGGTGGCAGGTTGCTGCGGTAGGGAGCGGTCACCCCGGCCATAGGGACATTGGGACAGTGGATGAGGAAGATGAATATGGCCAGTAGACTGACGAGGGCACACACCATGCAGAAACGGATGATGCCACGGCAACGTAGGTTCAGCTTCTTCACGATGTAGCCACCCAGGAAGGTGCCACCTCCGCCCGCGGGCACCACCATGTAGCCTGGTGGGAGGAAAGGGAAGGGGAATACCCATGTGTATGTGAGGGACGAGGATGGATGAGGATGGAAGAGGATGGAAGAGGATGGAAGCATAACTAGCTAAATGGTAATAGTGTGACTAAAAGAAGAGAGGTAGATGAGGTAGGGTCCTAATATAGTGGAGGGGGTAGGTGGTGTTTCAAATATACAATGTGCTATAAGTGCAAGTTTGTGTATTGGGGTAATGTTAATTGTCTGGTTCAGTAGTCTCTTACCGAACCATGTGGCTGCCTCAGATGCACTCAAGCTGAACTGAGACTCCAGGAACTTTGGGCCAAAGGTGGACATGCCAGCGATGAGGGTGGCCTCCGTGGCCCCCGCCAGACACAGGAAGAGGAAGGGAGGGTTCTTCAGCAGGAGCAACACTGACCTGGAAAGAGAGAGAGCGAGTGAGAGAGAGTTCTCTTTAGTAAGACCTTATCTTCTTAATTAAAGGTCCATCCCTGACCCTGGAAAAGATAGCCACAGTGAAAATAAATACTTTACTACAATGTTATACGATGTAATCACTGTCCTGTTTCCTCTCAGTAATCCCCTGTTGCCATGGAGAACCAGCTGGCTTTCTGAGCTCAAGTGGGGTACAGGACACATAAACACTGTAGCTATGCATGGAGGGATTACACTATCGTATGTATGTCGTATATCTGTGTGAGAGTTATGAAGTAAGAGTGTAGGGCTTTCTGGTGGTCCCTCTAGTGTCCTAGAGTGTATGGTCACCTACCTAGGCATGTCCTTCACTGACTTCCCAAACTGAGGGTCTGATGCACTGGCCTGACTGCCGTCTTTCAGCTGGTGAGCCTCAGATACACGCATGGCCACATATTTCTGAGAGCCTAGAGAGAGAAGGGGGAAAATAGAGATATTCATGTTGATGGCAAAGATTGGGGTAGTTGCTGATCTGATTGTTTAGTGCTCTGTGGTGCTGGTGAAGTGACAATAAATTGGTAAGTAACCTGGTAATTGCCGTGGGTAGCCCAGGATGGGCAGGGCGATGACCAGCGCTGCTGCCCCTCCTGCAAGGAAGCCAATCCACCAGGCCCCCACCCACAGAGGGTTCTCTGGAGTCAGCTCCGTTCTACACACAGGGAAGGGGCACAGAAGAAGGAATGAAGAAGATGAGAAAGAGACAAAAGAGGGAGAAAGAGTGTGCTCGGGGCAATAATTAAGTTGAGAGCTTTTTTGGGGGGGGGATTTGAGCAAAGGTTACACTACAACTGGCCACTAGATGGCACTATTCTTTATCTGTAGAAACATTTTGCTCTGCTGCCATCTCCAATTTTAAGGTGAACCATTTTTATACAGTCTATGGGTCTAACTGATCTAGAAACGGTAAGTACAGCTACCTTAAGTGGCTAACTCCCTGAGGTTAGTCCAGGTGTATGGTAGGTGGAGACAGAACAACTGAGGTACTCACGTCATGTGAACCTCTGTGTAGATGTTGAGAAAGTGTCCTCCTAGAAGGTACCCTGCTGCTGGACCCACGATGGCTGCTGTATAGAAGATCCCTGAGGAAACAGAGACCAGAGGAGAGCTGCGTGCGTCAGTTAGGGACTTCCTACTTCCTTTCAACGGAGTAAAAATACCTAAATGTTCCTGCTTTGATGGTTTGGTTTTCATCTGTGTTGTTTAAATGTGATAGATAAGCTCGCAGAGACAGAGCGCGTTCACTGAATCCTCGCTGGGGTCAACAAGGTGGAGATTGTCTTCGATTACCTCTGTTGCCTTTGAAATTAGGAGAGCGGGGGAGAGTCCCAATTCAAGGGCATATTATTCATGTCTGTGGTGAAACTGCTGAATGGAAAGATGGGAAGTCTAAGGGAACCTGAAAAGGTCCAAATTGTAGGCCTCATTCTGGGTGTGACATTGATCCTCCTTGATGGTAGGTGAATAGGGAACGTCAGATGTGGTGGGGGTTTCTGTGGCTTATGTCTGCTCATCAGGTGGAGACATAACGTCGCACACATCCAATTTCAACAACTTTCAACTACAATCGAGCTCAATCAACAGCGATGTAACAGTCTGTTATTGTTTTAGAGTTAAATACTGCCTTTCCGAGCCATTAGATATAACCCTAACTTTCACATCTAAGACCTCTTTTTTACTGAGTCTTTCTCCAATATGTGAATTCTCAAAGGTCTAATCTATTCACCTATTACATCAGCGAAGCAGGCACTGCTCTCATCCTGACTAGTCTTCTGTCATTATAACTTGTCTGACAAGTCTCACAGCATCCTGGTTACTGCTTCTGTGCAGCGTGGGTCATTCTGTGGACACACCTAATGGAGAAGTGACCACAGGGTTATAGATCACACAGGATATCAGTCATCACAGCAGCCACAAATACTGGCAGCACACTTCAAGAGGTGCATGAAGCAAGTCTAGACCCCTCAAACTCAACCCCACTGCATTTTTTCATTGTTCCCCTATAGTCAGGGACTGATTTAGACCTGTGACACCAGGTGGGTGCAATTAATTATCAGGTTGTACAGAAAACCAGCAGGCTACAGACATCATAGGGTAAGAGTTGAGTACCCCTAGTTTAGACCATAAGCAAATCAAGTAAGTCATGTACAGTTCACAGTTCCTTTGATAATACATTTAGTGTTTTTAGTTACGTTAAAATCAAATATTCTAACATTATTAAACACAATTAAAACTATTCTCTGATGGATGACAAATATATGCACCAGATAAAATTTGAAAAGTACATTTGAGAAAATACACGTTCCAAAAAAGATTAGATAGAACAATGGTCCTACAGTCAGTGCTTAATGACTCACCAATGTACACTGGAGCATAGCTGGACTTGACATTCTCGTCCAGGTAGGTGACCCCCAGAGTGTACAGGGGAGTGGCTCCCACCCCATGCAGGAACTGGCCCAGCATGAAGACAAAGCGGTAGCTGGACAGGCCCCCAACCTCGCTATCATGGCAAGGGCTGGTACGGTTCCCTGTGCACACCCCTGTCCGCTCAGGAATGCTGACATGGTATGGGGGAGTGGTGAAGTGAGGCAGGGCGAACACCAGAGAACCTAGCGCCATGACTAGCACCCCCCAGCCCAGCCAACGAGGCTTGTGCCCCGTCCCACCAAAGTAACTGACGAAGGCCAGGCACACACAGGCAGCGATGTCATAGGAGCTGGCGATGAGCCCGGCCTGGTAGCTACGCAAGTCAAAGCGCCTCTCTATGGAGGTCACCACGGTGTTGATGAAGCCGTTGATGATCATGCCCTGGAGGAAGGAAGCCACACAGAGGAAGAAGAGCACCCAGCGAGGGGTGTTGAAGGTCTGGATGGATCGTGGCGTCAGGGCCCCCCAGCCACACAGCCCTTCTGAGTCCGTGGGGATGAATTTGAGGCCTAGGGGGGTCTCTGCGGGCACCTCAACCCCGTAAAGCTGTCCAGGCAGAGGGGCAGAAGCCCTGGTGAGGATGAGGTGGCAAGCAGGGCCTTCTCCAGCAGGGCTGCCGGGGCCTGAGCCCACTGGGCTATCCTCTTGAGAGTTCAAGGGGCTGGGTGTATCCAGGGATGGGTTCATGGGGCCATTCTGGAGGTCCAGGAGCTCCTGCTTGGAGCTGAAGGAGGTGTCGGCATTAAGTAGGATGGGCATGGCTCCAGGGAGAGGCTCGCTGAGAGGGAGAGAGGGGCCTGGGAGACAGGGTAGTATTTTGAGGGAGGGAGAGACTACTAAAAGATAAGGATGCTGTTCTCCTGTAGGCTACTGTCTGTACCCAGTATGTGCCTATGCCATGGAGCTGTCAAAGTCTCTGCATGTGGAAAGCACAGCTCTGCAGGAGGGCCACTATACCGGGGAATGGACAGGATGTGCCATTCTGGAGCCTCTGGGAAACTTCATCCTAAAGAGAGGAGAGAACAGGACATAATTTGAAAATATGAAAATGTTGGGATAAAAAAAAATCATGATTCTAATATAGCACATTAATTTAAGCCAATTCCTTTGTCTAGTGCCTACTGACAGGGGACATCTGTCTCTGGTTGGGTTTAGCCAGGTCTCATGGTACTGTACTATACTGCCTATTATCCTCATGTGATGGTGCTCAGGGCATTGGAGCGGTCCAGAGGACCAGAACAAAACACTAACGGAATAAGCTCTGCATGGTAGCTTTAGCACAACTATCACTGCTTTCTCTTATCTGTCCAGACCCACAGGTTTCCCCCAAAAAACACAGCCCAGTGGGATAAAATTGGTTGAATCAACGCTTTTTTCATTTTTGTATGTGTTGCCATTGAATCATCATAGAAAACTGATTGAATTTGCCAAAAGTCTTCAACATATGAGTAATGGGGCTGCATTGGATAGCATTCGTTGTACAGGCTACTGACCAATTCTGCTATATTGAGTGTTTTTTCTGCGCTAATATTAATTTCTTTGGTACATAATGTTTCCGCTATGACCGAAAAAAGCTCCTGGACATCCTATCAACGGGACAGTGGTGGAACAAGGGCATGTATAATATACATCAAGCTATTTTATCTATATATCGGCAGGACAGAACTGCACTGTCAGGTAAGCTCAAGGGAGGAGGTGTGTGTCTCTATGTTATTCCAATGGCATTGAGGAGTTTACCACATCAGTCACCGGCTTCATTAATAAGCACAACAATGACTTTGTCCCAATAGTGACCTTACGTACATATCCCAACCAGAAGCAATGGATTACAGGAAACATCCTCACTGAACTAAAGGCTAGAGCTTTTGCTTTCAAGGAGCGCCACGCTAATCGAGACAGTGATAAGAAATTCCGCGATGCCCTCCGACGAATCATCAAA
Organism: Oncorhynchus masou masou; assembly: GCF_036934945.1. NCBI lineage: Eukaryota > Metazoa > Chordata > Actinopteri > Salmoniformes > Salmonidae > Oncorhynchus > Oncorhynchus masou. The sequence continues at coordinate 32,828,888 of NC_088229.1, forward strand.
CATGCAAAGCAGGACTAAGATCGAATACAGGACTAATTATACTACACCGGCTCTGATGCTTGTCGGATCTGGCAGAGCTTGATATCACAGATTACAAAGGGAAGAAGAAAATGACGGTAATAAAGGTAATATCTTAAGTTTCACTGAGACGTGGTTGAACAAAGACAGATAATATAGAGTTGGGTGGGGGGTCTGTGTCTATTTGTCAATAACTGCTGGTGCGCAATGTCTAATATTACATATTAAAGTCTCGAGGTATTGCTCGCCTGAGGTGGAATACCTCATGAAAATATCTTGTGTTACTTTTCTTTACATTTTTTTTTACTTTAGTTTATTTAGTAAATATTTTCTTAGCTTTTCTTGAACTGCACTGTTGGATAAGGGCTTGTAATTTACATTTCACCTTAAGGTCTACACCAGTTGTATTCGGCGCATGCGACAAATAAAGTTTGATTTGATACACTGCTCTACTACACTCCACACTGCTCTGCACACCTGGACAAAAGGAACACCTATGTGAGAATTCTGTTCATTAGCTACATCTCAGCGTTCAACACCATAGTGCCCTCCAAGCTCATCACTAAGCAAAGGGCTTCCTGACAGGCCCCCTACAGGTGGTGAGGGTAGGCAACAACACATCCTCCATGCTGACCCTCAACATGGGGGCCCCTCAGGGGTACTGTTTAGTCCCCTCCTGTACTCCCGGTTTACCTATGACTGCACGGCCTTGCATGATTCCATCATTAAGTTTGCCGATGATGGTGGTTGACCTGATCACCAATGACGATGAGACAGTCTATTGGGAGGAGACTGTCAGAGAACAGACAGTGTGATGCCAGAAAAACAACTTCGCCCTCAATGTTAGCAAGACAAAGGAGTTGATTGTGAACTAAAGGAAACGGAGGGGAGCACGCCCCCATTCACATCGATAGGGCTGTAGTGGAGCGGGTCGGGAGCTTCAAGTTCCTCAGTGTCCACATCACTAAGGATCTATCATTGTCCACACCAGTGGTGGAAAAAGTACTGTACTGTCATACTTGAGTAAAAGTAAAGATACCTTCATAGAAAATGACTCAAGTAAAAGTGAAAGTCACCCAGTAAAATAGTACTTGAGAAAAAGTTTTTAAAAGTATTTGGTTTTAAATATACTTTAGTATCAAAAGTAAAAAATAATGTAAAAAGCAAACCAGACGGCACTATTTTATTTTTTGTCTTTAGGAACATAGTAAAGAAAAAGTAAAAGTACAGATAACCCAAAAAACTACTGAAGTAGTACTTTTAAAATATTTTTTACTTAAGTTCTTTACACCCCTGGTCCACACACACCAACACAATTGTGAAGAGGGCACAACAGCGCCTCTCCCCCTTCAGGAGAAGGAAAAGATTTGGCATGGGCCCTCAGATCCTTAAAAAGTTAAACAACTGCACCTTTGAGAGCATCTTGACTGGCTCCATCACCGCTTGGTAAGGCAACAGCTTACCATCCGACCCCAAGTTGCTACAGAAGGTAGTGCGTACAGCCCTGTACATCAATGGGGCCGAGCTCCCTGCCATTCAGGACCTCTTTTTTTTTACCCCGTTTTATCGTCAATTTCGTGGTATCAAATTGGTAGTTACAGTCTTGTCTCATCACTGCAACTCCCACACAGACTTGGGAGAGGTGAAGTTTGAGAGCCGCGCGTCCTCCGAAACACAATCCAACCAAGCCGCACTGCTTCTTGACACAATGCCCACTTAACCCGGAAGCCAGGAAACACCGGAGGAAACACTGTGCACCTGGCAACCGTGTCAGCGTGCACTGCACCTGGCCCGCCACAGGAGTCGCTAGTGTGCGATGGGACAAGGACATCCCATTGGCCAAACCCTCCCCTAACCCGGACGACGCAGGGCCAATTCTGCGCCGTGCAATGGGTCTCCCGGTCGCGGCTGGTTGCGACAGAGCCTGGACTCAGACCCAGAATCTCTAGTGGCACAGCTAGCACTGCGATGCCATGCCTTAGACCACTGCGCCACTCGGGAGGCCATCCAGGACCTCTATTCCAGGTGGTGTCAGAGGAAGCCCCTAAAAATTGTCAAAGACTCCAGCCAACCAAGTCATAGACTGTTCTCTCTGCTACCGCATAGTAATCAGTGCTGATGCACTGGAACCAACAGGACCCTGTCTGGAACCAAGTCTGGAACCAACAAGACCCTGAATAGCTTCTACCTCCCAAGCCATAATACTTCTAAATACTATGTTTAATAGTTAACCAAATAGCTACGCGGACTATCTGCATAGACCCTTATTGCACTTTTTTGACTTGCCACATATGCTGCTGCTTCTGTTTATTAACTGTCACTTTACTCCTAGTTATATGTACATCATCGACCTCAATTACCTTGTACCACTGCACATTGACTCAATACTGGTATCCCTTGTATATAGCCAAGTTATCTTTACTCATTGTGTATCTACTATTACATTTAATATTATGTGTTTTACTTTGATTATTTCTCTATTTTCTTTCTCTCTGCATTGTTGGGAAGGGCCCATATGTAAGCATTTCACTGTTAGTCTACACCTTTTGTTTACAAAGCATGAGACAAATAAAATTTGATTTGATTTGTAAGGGAATTTCATATTTTTTCACCTAACTTTGAACCTAAATCCAATGACAGGGTGCAATTTTTTGCTGATTTCATGTTGAAAATCACATTAGTTGACAACTCAAACATGTGTAAATCAAAATCCCACATTTTACATGAAGACATATCTCGTCAGTGACTGTTCCCTATATACTGTACTCTCATTGTGCTCCATGAATGACAGTGGAAACACTTTGAATAATATCTTGGACTAAACAATGGTCCATATGAGGGTAATAATGTATACAAATAAACCCACTGATTGCATTTGGTGCTGTGGAACAGAAGGTAGAGAGCACAGGCTAACAGGTGAACCAAAGGTCATCCATCAGAGCATCGCCTGACCCCTCGATCTCTTACCCCACCTTACCTCGCCTCCACTTCTCATTCCCCACACCGAGTAAACAACTTAAAATGGATGGTAAGGCAGAGAGAAGTACTGAAATGTATGCCTAACTCTGTGAAGGGCTGTGTGTGTGTATGTGTGTGTCCATGGTTCAGACAGCTGACCACAGCCACAATAGGTTTCTGCATCAACAGCCCTATGCTTACATTACACTATTAAACAATGCAAACAGTAAAATATGAAACAGAAACACACTGCCCTTATACCCTAGGCATAGGAGTGATTTACATTAAGCACAGTGTTGCCAATTTAGCAACTTTGTTTCTGTATTTAACGAGTTTTCAGGCCTGTCAAGTTTTGGTTAAAAACATTTTATTTTTTTAAACGACAAATACGCCTACTTTTCAGGCTGCCTTGGTTTTACCACCAAGGGTTTTAATAGGATTTAGCAACTTTTCCCCATCAATTCTGGCCTAAATGAGAGTGGGAGAAGCTGTCTGTGCAACAGATGTCACTGCAAGTACCATTTAACCTGTTAGGTATAGTTTGTTTGTAACACCACTCACTACTTGTAGCTGTATAGTCTGTTAACTTGTGTTGCTGGTCTTGGCTAGCTTAATGTTCCGGTCGGTAGGTAGCTTGCACTCACTCACGTGGCTGCTAGTGCTGTTATGAAAAAAATTAAAAGTAGTGAAAACATTCTGGAGCAGACAATGTTGAAATGCAATCTTTAGATATATTGTACTTTACTTAAATGTAGTTTTGTAATTTACTAAAACAACAAGAACATTTTGTTTGAAAAAGATGAAGTTTTTGCTGTGAGCCAATGGGGTAACCTAGATAACCACAGGTTGTTTTCCTCAAAGGTGGGCGGGGCCGCGACGTTCTATCTAATACCAACACGGACTATTAGTCTACTAGCTATTATTCAACGGGTGGTTTGGAATTCCCATTGTTACGTTCTATCCTTCCCAGGATATACTTAAGTGACAATGCCAAAAAGCTAGTGTTCTGAGGATATATTGGCAAGGGTCGTCTCGGGCCCGGAAAACCATGCCAATATAAACTCCAAACACCGGCTTAGAGGGTATTGACACTTTTATACAACGGGTTACCGACATATTGAAATTATGATTGACATATTTTCATTAAAAACTTTATTTTGATTAATTTATTCACACTATTTCATCCTTCCACAAGATATAGTCCTGATACAAATATAGGGTTGCAACCCGTTCATCTATCAGTTTGGTTGCCAGATTCGCGACCCAGTCATTTAGTCTTTGTTCTGTATCTATGGACGCGACTCAGTCGTTCGTTCTAAATGTTCCATTGCCATTCTGGCTGGCAACGTTCTTATCCCTTGCTTGCTAGCTAGCCAACTAATTTACAGTAACGTCAAACAGTGCAGCCAGAATAACAGCAAGGTAGCTGCATTTGCGTTTGTTTAATCAGTTTTCTGGTGACATTTATTTGGATAGACCCATAACAATGAGCAAATGATGAACGATTTCGCCTGGCATAGAAAATGTACTCTGTCGTCAGGACACTATTGTTCAGAGGAGCTAGCCAACAGCATATCTAACACAATAACTTCAAATTGAATCTGGAAAGACAGCAAACTAGCTGCATTTCTAGCTGCATTTCGATTTCTATCGACATTTCTTTGTATATATCCATAAAAATGACCCCAGCTGATTCATTATTTCGACTGGCTGAGAAACGTGCCCTGCATGTCTGTCTCGTCCCGACTCCTGAAACATTCATTACTATGGGACATTTAGAGATGGAATTTCAATATTGAAATAGACAGCTAGGTTTATACAAATCTCTGCTTTTGACAATCAAAAAGAAATGGAAGACAATGTCAAGATGCTTTTTATAGTGGAGATCAAGTTTATAAATTGCCTGTCTGGGCTGAGGAGACAGTGGATTGAGCAGTGAGATGGAACAGAGTAAATAGGCATTTCAACGTCATAGTTTTTGCCGGTGGTAATTTGTGGAATATACACCAGCTAGAATGCGATAAACATCCAGGATTAGATCCACCTGGGATTAAAGTGCATTATAAACTGGGTGGTTCAAGCCCGGAATGCTGATTGGCTATATCAGACCGTATACCACGGGTATGACAAAACATTTATTTTTACTGTTCTAATCGCGTTAGTAGCGGAAGTTACAAATGTAACTATGGTTCCACGAATACGGTGCCACCTCGTCCACCTGGCCTGGGAGATGAATGGCTCATAGGAAGGCCAGATGTGGTAGGGCCCATATCAAGAGTTGTTGGGCCACCTGTAGGGACCATACAGACCTCATTCCCCCTTGATGGTTGATGTGGAACACCATTGATGTACAATGCCTTACAAAAGGATTCATCCCCCTTGGCATTTTTACTATTTTGTTGCATTACAACCTGTAATTTTATTGGATTTTTATTTGGATTTCATGTAATGAACATACACAAAATAGTCCAAATTGGTGAAGTGAAATGAAAAAAAAAAACTTGTTTAACTTGTTCATCACTTTGCTATGAAGCCCCTAAATAAGATATGGTGCAACCAATTACCTTCATAAGTCACATAGTTAGTTAAATAAAGTCCAGCTGTGTGCAATCTAAGAGTCACATGATCTGTCACATGATCTCAGTATGTATACACCTGTTCTGAAAGGCCCCAGAGTCTGCAACACCACTAGGCAAGGGGCAGCACCAAACAGGCAGCACCAAGCAAGACCAAGGAGCTCTCCAAACAGGTCAGGGACAAAGTTGTGGAGAAGTACAGATCAGGTTGGGTTATAAAAAAAATGAAACTTTGAACATCCCACAGAGCACCATTAAATCCATTATTAAAAAATGTAAAGAATATGGCACCACAACAAACCTGCCAAGAGAGGGCCACGCACCAAAACTCACTGACCAGGCAAGGAGGGCATTGATCAGAGGCAACAAAGTGACCAAAGATAACCCTGAAGGAGCTGTAAAGCTCCACAGTGGAGATTGGAGTATCTGTCCATAGGACCACTTTACGCCATACACTCCACAGAGCTGGGCTTTATGGAAGAGTGTCCAGAAAAAAAGCCATTGCTTAAAACCTCTTGATGCTCTGGGGGCGCTATTTCATTTTTGGATGAAAAACGTTCCCGTTTTAAACAAGATATTTTGTCACAAAAAGATGCTCGACTATGCATATAATTGATAGCTTTCGAAAGAAAACACTCTGACGTGTCCAGAACTACCAAGATATTTTCTGTGCGTGCCCTAGAACGTGAGCTTCAGGCAAAACCAAGATGAGACGGCATCCAGGAAATTAGCAGGATTTTTGAGGCTCTGTTTTCCATTGTCTCCTTATATGGCTGTGAATGCGAGAGGAGTAAGTCTGCCCTTTCTGTCGTTTCCCAAGGTGTCTGCAGCATTGTGACGTATTTGTAGGCATATCATTGGAAGATTGACCATAAGAGACCACATTTACCAGGTGTCCGCCCGGTGTCCTGCGCCGAAATTGGTGCGCAAAAGTCAGCTGCAAGTATTTTTCCATGGAATTTAGAGAAGAATGCAAGCTTCCACGAACGATATATCAATGAAGAGATATGTGAAAAAACACCTTGCGGATTGATTCCAAACAACGTTTGCCATGTTTCGGTCGATATTATGGAGTTAATTCGGAAAAAGTTTGACATTGTAGGTGACTGAATTTTTGGGTTCGTTTCGGTAGCCAAATGCGATGTACAAAACGGAACGATTTCTCCTACACACAGACGCTTTCAGGAAAAACTGCGCATTTGGTATGTAACTGAGTCTCCTCATTGAAAACATCCGAAGCTCTTCAAAGGTAAATGATTTTATTTATTTGGTTATCTGGTTTTTGTGAAAATGTTGTGTGCTAAATGCTACTCAAAATGCTAAGCTAGCTTAGCATACTCTTACACAAATTAGTCAATTTCTATGGTTCAAAAGCATTTTTTGAAAATCTGAGATGACAGTGTTGTTAAGAAAAGGCTAAGCTTGAGAGCAGACGCATTATTTTCATTTTATTTGCGATTTTCAGAAATCGTTAACGTTGCGTTATGCTAATGAGCCTGAGGCTTTAGTCACGATCCCGGATCCGGGATGGGGAGTTTCAACAGATAAAGAACAAAATAAGCAAACACATTTGGTGTTTGCCAAAAGGCAAGTGGGAGACTCCCCAGACATATGGAAGATGGTACTCTGGTCAGATGAGACTAAAATGTAGCGTTTTGGCCATCAAGGAAAACGCTATGTCTGGTGCAAACCCAACACCTCGCATCACCCCAATAACACCATCCCCACAGGGAAGCATGGTGGTAGCAGCATCATGCTTTGCTGATGTTATTCATCGGCAGGGACTGGGAAAATGGTCAAAATTGAAGGAATGATGGATGCCGCTAAATACAGGGAAATTATTGAGGGAAACCTGTTTCAGTCTTACAGAGATTTGAGACCGGACAGAGGTTCACCTTCCAGCATGACAATGACCCTAAGCATACTGCTAAAGCAACACTCAAGGGGTTTAAGGGGAAACATTTAAATGTCTTGTAATGGCCTCAAGTCAATTGAGAATCTGTGGTGTGACTTAAAGATTGCTGTACACCAGGGGAATCCAACCAACTTGAAGGAGCTGGAGCAGCTTTTCCTTGAATAATGGGCAAAAATCCCTGTGGCTAGATGTGTCAAGCATATAGAGACATACACCAAGAGACTTGCAGCTGTAATTGCTGCAAAAGGTGGCTCTACAACGCATTGACTTTGGGGGGGGGTGAATAGTTGTGCACGCTCAAGTTCTTATTTTTGGTTTGTTTCGCAATAAAAAATATTTTGCATCTTCAAAGTGGTAGGCATGTTGTGTAAATCAAATGATACAACCCCCCCCCAAAAAAAATATTTTAATTCCAGGTTATAAGGCAACAAAATAGGAAAAATGCAAAGGGTGTGAATACTTTCACAAGCCACTGTATTGTCTGATTGTATCAGGACATGTTTGTGTTTGAGAACTGTCAAAAAGTGACTCAGAGCTAGGTAAACTGTCTGAAATTCTAACACATAGATATGCTCTTTCCCCCAGCGGGGGCACCACTCTCCCCATACAGACCTGTGCTGCCACACTGCTCCCCAGCCTGTTAACAAAGCGTCGGTCGTCACTACCTACTGCCTTGTCGGAATTGATCAGAGAAGGACACCTGTAGTCAGATAGGCTCTCTTCCTCTACGTCTGTAGAAGAGCACACCCTTGTCACCCGTACTTTGGTGTTTCTGTCCCACTTGGGGTCCAAGCGGAGGTCGTTGAACCACCCTTGTAGTGGGCATAAAGACAGCTGGCCTAACGGTGTCACCGCAGAGGCCTCCGCGAGCATGCCCATCTGTTGTTGGAAGGTTCGTACATTCACCAATGCAATCAATTGAAATTGTTGCAGAAGAAGAAGAATGCTGTCCAAGAGCTGAGGTGTTATACATGCCCTCATTGTGCGGGAGTTCAGAGCCATGCCAATAACTTGGTTCAGAGTCAGCGCTGTTCCCTCGGCTGCACACTCGCGAAAGGGGGCCCAGATGAGCCAGTTGTTGAGGTAAGGAAGGATCTTGATCCCTTGTAGGTGGAGGGAGCTTAAGGCTGTGCTCACGCATCTTGTGAAGACACGAGGAGCCAGGGAGAGACCGAAGGGTAACACTGGAAACTGGTATCCCTGGCCCTGGAATGCGAACCGCAGAAAACGCCTGTTTTCCGGTAACACCAGAATGTGATAGTAAGTCCAGGGACGTGAACCATTGCCCGCAGCTAAGGTCTGGTGAATGTCCGACCGTCCGCAACATGTGGAAGGGTAGTACTTTTTGGAAAACATTGATCCATTTTAAATCCAGAACTGGACAGAAGCCTCCATCTTTCTTCAGAACCAGGAAATAGGTTGAGTAAAAGCCATCTTGCTGTTCTGATGCTTTTAATCTTGTGATCGCACCCTTACCAAGGAGGGATGTGATCTCCTGGTTGAGGGTGCAAGCTTTCAGGGGTCATTCTGATCCCTGGTAATGGTGGGGGTCGGCGTCAGAAATGCAGCCTGTACCCCTGTGAGAGGGTCATCACCACCCATGGGTCTGAGGAGTGGGATGCCCAGTAGGTCAGGTGCTGCTGGGAAAATCGGCCTACGACCGAGCCATGCCATTCAGTTTCTGCCTCCAAGCCTGTTTGTATGGTTAGAGGGCACTGACAATGACCACGGCCTGGCCTCTTGGGGTTGGGGGGGGTGGCTGCATCGCCGTCTGGGGCTGGCGAGCACTAGTGTTAGGCTGGTGGTAGGACCAAGGGTGTGTGTACGGCTGGGCCAAGTGAGAACAACGAGGTTCATGTGCGTCACGCCTCCCTCTGCCACAACTGTGATGCCTAGTTTCTGGACTGTGGGTTCCACAGTGGTGTAGCCTAAGTCATCTGTTTTCTATGTTCGATGGCCCGCTCAGCTGCAGGTCCGAAAGCAGTCCGGGGAACACTGGGGGCTTTCTCAGCGTTTGTCTGGAGTCATCAGACATTGGGGCTTAGGCGAGGCGAGCCAGACCTAGTGACGAGTCACAACAAGGGTGGACATCATTCTGCTTAGCTCTCTGGTCATGAACGCATCCAGGTTGCAGAGGTCCAGGTCTGCGTGCTCTGGCTGGAGCATCCTGTTCTGTGCTAGCATGAGCACTGAGAAGGACTTCCCAATGTGGGCCATATGGACCGCTGTGTTGTAGGCACGTGACAGTAGCTCCTCTTTGGCCCTGCACTGAGGTCTTGGGCAGCGGGCGTCATCTTTCAAGGCTTCATCTGCGGATAGCATCAGCTCTCCTATGCATACATGCACCTCAGGCATATGGTCCAGCCCATGTTGTTTTACGTCACATATGGCAGATAGCGTCCTACTGTCCTTGCCGTGGTGGGCAAGTGCTCGCGGGTCACCCAACATCTCTGAAGCTCCGTAAGAAAAGCCGTTGAAGGTGGCACACTGAACGGTGTAGCTGCCGTGCTTTTCTTAATGAACACGTTAGCGGCAGGGGCTGTGGCTCGAGGGTCATCAAGCTCTAGCCTAGCTAAGGCAGCATGCAGGGCCGTGCATAGTGAGGCAGAGCTTCCTTCTGACTGTGTGATCAGAGCCTTGGAATGACTCCTCTGTCCCATCTTTAGCTTTGAGACTTAATGGGGCCACAAGTGGACAGCAGGTCATCCTCCCTAGAGGGCCCCAACTCAGGGGGATTGAAATAACGCAAAAGCGTTTGTAGCTGCTCTATCTCAGAGGATAAGGAATCGACCTTGGGGGGGCATCAGTTTCGTGTGCTTTCCCTCTTTTGGTGGCCCTGGATGGGACCTTGCGAACAACGCCGGACGCTGGTAAATTATCTGTGAAAACCAGGCACTCAACTCTGGCTAGCCGCGCTTGCCTCACCTTCACAGGCAGGGCGGCATAGTTAACGCAGGGGTCAGAAAGGGCCTCACGCAGGTGGCCAAAGCCTAACCATCTTCAAGTTGTAGTTCAGCTCCACAAGAGGAGCAGCCATGCATGTCCAGCATCATGGTGATGCGGTGTTCTCTCAGCTCAGAATGTGAAGAAAATAAATTATAAATATTTCTCATGCAAACTCATCAAACTAACTAATATAATAGTAACCGAAGAATGTATACAACAGCGACAATAATCTGGCGGAAGCTGTACAGCAGCCTTAAAGATCATTTTGAGTGAACCTAGCTATGACCACAGGGCTGGAGCAGGAGAGGTAACATGTTTAAATGTAGGCTTATTTATCCGAAAAACACACAAATTGCCGTCATTTGTAAGCCAAGTTGACAACACACAGTGGCAGCTATATGAAGTTGGTAAGCTAGCTGACGACACACAGTGGCAGCTAGGTTGAGTTAGTAAACTGGCTAGCTAGCTTGCTTGTAGCATGCTTGTAATTACCAGGGGAGAGGGATGCCTATGGGAAGCAATCCGAATTGCACGTCATATAGATGGGTAAGCTAACAATCTTCCTAGATGTGATTATTTAGGGAAGTTACCCATTTGAGTTTTAAATAGTCGAAGGATGACTAGTGCCTGGTGGCCTCGATAACAAGCACAGCAGTGGAGGATATCTTGACAAGGTTAGCACCGGAGTACTGTGGTCAGCACGAGACAAGGAAGCCCGATATCCTTCAATAAAAGGGAGCTGTCACACAGACTTGGAGGGCGAGTTTCGTGCTCTGACCCAGAGGTCACAGGCTGTTGGTGACAGACTGACAGTACACACAACTCACACAGAGTTTAGGTTACCCTCCTGGGACCTGGGAAGATGCAATCAAAAAAAAGTGAGCAGCAGAGCAGTCAACTTGTGCGATAAGGCTAAGCTAACATTGCGAGAAGAAATAAGAAATAGAGTGTGGTCTGATGTCCTCCCATGCTGTCACGTCACCGGCGTGACTTTGCTGTTACCAATACTTGACCTGCGCGGAGCGCGAGTGTTACAGATACAGGTATCCTGTGGGTGTGTGTGTACGTATCCTGTGTTCTTTTCTCTCCTTCTCCCCTCACAGGTGAAAATCATCACTCCCCAATTAGTCACCAAACAATCATCAATCAGAAGACACACCTCCTCCTGTTTCCTACCCAATCACAGTTCCTTTCCCTTGGTTTTAAAAATCTGTCAGTTGTTTGCTCTAGAACTCAATCTCTCTGTAAATGCCATATGTCTGTAGATCCCTCTGTTTCACCCTCTCCTACTATGTCTCTCTATCGCTCTTTATATATTGAGCTATTTTTGTATTGTTTTTAGTTATGGTGTTTGTGTTTGTTTGCTGATGGGAAAAGGGGGAACCAAGACAAGTCGCCCATGGGCATTCACTACCCGTGGGGAAACTTGGTTAAAAACACTAGTTAGAACTGAACTAGTCTGTGGTTATTTCGTTCTCACTTGTACTTTTTCACTATTATAATTTGCATGAGTTATGCTACGGGTCTCGTTACCATCTCCCCTAGACTGTCGGGCCAAAAGGGATTCGTAACAGCGAGGAATATAATCCCTACTTTCAACCGTACTGATGGTCTGAAAGGTATGAAGTAGAACCCGTTTATAATAGCATTAAGGCACCTCAGGGTTTGTGGTATATGGCCAATATACCATGGCTAAGGGCTGTATCCAGGCACTCCGCAAGAACAGCCCTTAGCCTTGGTATATTGGCCATATTCCACAGCCCCTCGTGCCTTATTGCTTAAATAACTCACGACTAGGGGCTGCTTTGACCCAGTCATTCATTCTAATAATTCTATTCATTAGACATTGCTAAGATAAACAAATCATTGGAATTTTGATAGCTAGCAGAGATGCAATGATGAGAGAAAATAACTTCAATAAATAATGATTTAATAAAGGCCTACATAAGCAACAACTATTAGGGTTGGCAAGTCTGAGGTAACCAAGTTAGTTGGTAATGTTAATAGTGCCGTTGTTGGCACACGAGTGGAAGAACTGTCCATGGTCCTGGCGCTGGTTGGTGACAGCCAGTGCTTGACTCTTCTTTGGCTGAAAATGGGACGCCCCACTCAAATCGTGCTAAAATGGCTATCCAGCACTTTCTGTTCTCCATGGTGCAGCCAATAACTATTGAGTGAGCTCTCACACCGATGACCATTCACAGCCATTATTTCCCTTGCCTCCAGGCCCGCACCAGAACCTTTGCATTCTGAAGTAGCTACCCAAGCGGGCTGAATGTTTAGTTATTTTGTCATGTTTTGACCCAGTCATTAATTCTAATAATTCAACATTGCTGTGCTAAACAAATCATTGGCATGTAACTAGCTAGCAGAGATTCAATGATGAGAGACAAGAACTTTGGTAAATAATGATTTAGCTAATATCCAATAAGCGTGCGCTGGTTAATGAATGAATGGACTTCTGAGTGTTTATGGTTTCCATGGTCAATTATTAGTTTCACATTTATTCTTAGAACAGGAGAGATCGCATTTGTAAAATGATACATTGTTGCACCGGTCATGGGCAGACTGGTAAATTAATACAATCCAAACCAAAATATTTTATACTTGGGCTGCAGGACCGTGGAATGATGACATTAACACATAATGATATTTTGCGGGAGCATTGTCCCACAACTCCCATATACTGTATCAACCAATTAGCGTCCAGAATCCAAACAACCCATTTCATGAGACAATATACACATGGCCAGTACATTCATAAGTACCATTGTTTATGTCATTACCTAGCAACACACTACTACCTTTACAGATCCACTGTCTCATCTGCCAAGCCATGCAATTTACAAACTTGTCCACTGTATAAAGCATCTAGACATTATGTCCAACATTTGTAACATGGTTGCAATATTGAAATTCAATCTCCAATGCGTCCCATAATAATGAATGTGTTGGGCAAGACAGATGGGCAGCTTTTCTCAGCCAGTCAAAATCATGTATCAGCATAATTTTTATGGATAGAAAGAATTTTCTATAGAAAAACTGGTAAAATGAAACAAAATGCAGCTAGTTTGCTGTCTTTCCAGCTTCAGTGATTGTGTGGTAGCTGTGTAGTTGGCTATCTAGCAAGGGGGAAGAGCCTCCATAGCAACCATTTTTGCTTGCCATAGCAACCTGCACATTTCTGGAACTATCAACCAGCGCTTGGGTCGTTTTGCTTTACATGCCAGCCAATACGAATAGAACTAATGACCAGAAAGCGCCTACAATTGCACTTGACAACCAATGTTAGTGAATGTAGCATCACATTTTGTAGAAACTGTATGGTTTGGGAAAGAATCTTGCTTTTTAATGCTGGTAACCTGTTGTACAAAAGCAATAATATATGAGAGGCTATGTATTATGACATTTTTATCATGGCTGTGGTGTCTACGGCTTCGCCTTGGCTGTAACAGCCATGATGCAATTGTCATAACACATGACCTCTCATGTATTACTGCTTAAATCAAATTATACAGCTCAGACTCCATCTCATTAAACCTATTCCAACAGCAACGAAAAATAGCTGAAAGCCTTTAGTCAGATAACACTTGGATATTTCTATGACCAAATCATTATTTCAAACATAAAAAATACCTTATTATTAAACATACTCCTTGTTGCTTGGTTTGTACAGACCATTTTTGGTTTACATTTTTGAAAACATTCTATTCCATACAATCCAACTGCTTTAGAACTTTCAGGATACCTGCAGAAACAGTTTGTCCTGCCAACATTCTTCAGAGCCATAAACATGTGATGCTTTGTTGAATGATCAACTAAACCCTGGCGAGCAAGTACTAGGAAAGAAAAGCTAACAACTGTTTCAAGTATGCAATTTAAAGCATATTGCTGTTATCTGTTATTTTGAGACTGGAGAAAATCCTTTCTTCCTCAGCTTTGGACCTGTAAACTATTTACCAACTTTTCGCATAATATGCTAACCCTCCTCTCCTCAGTACAACATCATTTAGTTAACAATATAATCATATTGAAGATTAAACTCACACAGAATAAAATAAAATCCTCAGATTGACCATACTGTTTTCTCAATTACTCCCCAATACCAACAATGAAGCATTACAATAAATACTAATTAGAAAGTGAAATATTAACCATTATTTGCATCCTACCTCAACTCTTCCTCACAGGGTAAGGGAAACTGAGTCAGGGACAGAGATATAGACGGAGGTATCCCGGGTTCTAACCCAGTCTCTCCAAGCCTCTTAAAGGCTAACACTGAGACAGCTCAACGCCCAATCCTGACGTACAGATCCTGCTGATGACAGCCATGTGGGACAGCCCACCACTACAGTACCTAATCCACCTGGGTAATTGGCTAGGGCTTACCACCACCGCCCACTGGCCAACCATGACACGCACACACACACCACCGCTGTAGAATACAGTATAACATAATATATATGATATAATATAACAACTGCAGTATAATCTCGTTTTAGAGCACACATCTCTGTGGTTATAGCTCAAAGGGTGAATCGTAAACAACGGTAACTACTGTAAATGCAAACTCATTATTTGAACACATATTCACTAGAGCAGCAAATGAATGTGAATGTTGTGTGTGTGTGTGAACAGGAGAATGAAATAGCCCAGTTTGACCGCCAGCCACACAGCCATTGTTTGTGTGGGGTCGTTTCAGGACCAGTATATAGGGAAATGTTATCCTAACCGTGAACTGAATAGCACTTCAGCTCTTCTGAAGTGAATGATCACAGTGTTGTGTGTTTGTGAGGTGTTTTTCTCTCTCTCCATCGCTAAAATACACACACACAAACAAATACACCCTTTACCTCATCACCTTTATGATATACCCTCAGGTTCTGCCTGATTTTCCCTGAGGGCCACTTTACAGGTTAAATCATCTGCTGCTGCCTTCAGGATCCTCAAAACGAGCAATTATTTGCCAGAACCTCTGCGCTCAGTCCACAAAGGTAATACCAAAAACCTGATTTTCACAGCTTTGAGGATGTTTATGACATCAGGGTTTTTGGCTCCATGCCATATACAGTAGTAGTAGTAATATTGTCCTCATAATTCTGCATGAAATGATGGCACTGGTGGTCTGTTACTGCTGTTACAACAACAGAGAAAGACGAGTACTATCTGGCTTCAGCAACAATGGTCATGATGATTGCAGATATAAGAGTATGCGGTGGTGAGCCAGACCAGAACATTTGATTAAATCCTAATTAAATCGTATTGAGCAGTTGATTGATGGCCAAGTGGAGATATCCCCATTTCCCTCAGATAGTTTGAGAGAGAGAGAGAGAGAAAGAGAGAGAGAGAGAGAGAGAGAGAGAGAGAGAGAGAAAGACTCTAGATTAGACTATGGGAACTAGTCTGGAGCTGGAAGGACGCACTTGAGCTAGGGCACAATGTTCACAATGAGCCATGGGGTGATGTCTGTTATTTAGTTGTTTGCGTATCCCAGTGCAACGGATATATGAAGAAAAACAAGGCCTAAACACAAGATTTGGCAAACCTTCTAGTGTTTTACAGACCTGTTCCATTTATATTGGGATCTTCGAGTCTTTTCATTTCTATATCAAAGTGAGATCAAAATGAGGGAGCTCAGATGAATAAGCAAAGGGGCTACCGGTCCTCATTCTTATGAATAGCAGCTCATTCTTATGAATAGCAGCAGTGTTTGCTTTGGAGTGAGTAGGGTTTCCTCCTCTTTGGTAAACAGTTTCCTTTGATGTGTTGTTGGAGGCGCTCACATGGCTATTGCATACAGAGCCAAGAGGTAGAACCAGAGCCATATCTTTAGATTTGGGACAACTTTTAGAATTTTTTATTTTGTTCTTATTCTAGACATTCAGTTCCATAGCATTGTTTAAATATCCCCCGTGTCATTTTAATGGGGAGTTAACATGGCTGCCATAGAATGTTGTAGTGTCATGCAAATGCATCATAATTCAGAAACCTCAAAGGCCCAAATCTTTAAGAGTGCATTCGTAAATTTACCCTGGAAAGTTGAGTGCATTCTGGGCCGTTCCTAAATTCAGAGTGTTGTCAGATTGTCAGTTTGTAAATTCATAGCGCACACTGGACGCTCTGGCCGAGAAGTAGAGTTGATCCGAGCAATCTGACCTCACAACAACAATCATGCACCCAAGCTAACTGGCTAATGTTGATAAGTTTGCTAGCTACTTTTAGTCACAAATGAGAGGACACCTCACTTGGACCATTTCACTCACCCTAGCAGAGCTGATTATACGGTTTTATGTTATCTTAAGGTTTAATCACAGTTTTTTAGCCAATGTTTACTGACACCTGTCATAACCACGGTGCTAGGCTGTTTGTAAATTCATCAATTATTCTTCTCTCTGTGATACTCTCAAACCAGAGTGCTCTGAACTTTCGGGAGTAGATTGTCAGAGTGAATTTACAAACGCACCCTAATTACGTGGCTCTGGGTAGAACCACTGACTCACATAAAATAGCAGGGTAGGGAAGCCACCCTACTCATTCTCACCTGTTGTTCCTGGAAGGGAAGCACTTTCAATAGTAAAGCTTCATTCGACCTCCATTCCTCAACTACAACATAGAGGATGGAATATGGATGTAACACACTTATTATCAGGTTTAAGTTCGGTAATAAAGTCCTGTAACTTGACGCTGACAAACATAATTTTTAGGGAAAATATTAAACTAAACATATTTGAAAATCAATAATTTGGGGAAGAACTGTATGTTTCTGTATCTGTCTTGTGACGGATTGGTCCAGAGCACACAGAAGATTTGGTTTTGCCTGCTGTATGGTCCGATGTATGGTCCGATTGCAACGTCATAAATGTCCGAAAGAAAAACTAAAATTGAACCAATCACTACAAAACGAACCAGGGAACAGCCCACTAACATTGTTGTCTTTCAGCCCCCGTTGGCTCAATGTTCCTGGGAGGTTCAGGCAACAGCAAACATACTATTTCCATTAGAACAATCTCCGATACTGATCTAACCATTGTGTCTAGTCTACAAAGTACACTATTAAAACCTGACATTCCTTCATCTCTGTTTGGCCCCAGGGTAGTATTGTTCTCCATACTGTTTATCTTTATACAGTTACAGTACATCCATACTGTATGCCCTCAATAAAAGAATATCAGGACATTTTATGAGGTGGTCGACACCCATTGCATGTGCTGTATAGGCTAATACCACCCAAGTTGAGCATTTACAGTAAGTTGTGGGCAGCAGCTAGCCTAGTGGTTAGAACGTTGGGCCAGTAACCGAAAGGTTGCTAGATTGAATCCCTGAGCTGACAAGGTAAAACATATGTTATTCTGCCCCTGAACAAGGCAGTTAGTTAACCCACTGTTCCTAGGTCATCATTGTAAATAAGGATTTGTTCTTAACTGACTTGCATAGTTGAATAAATAAAAAAGTTCTGACTCTCATCATAAACATTACACTGGCTTGGTATTCACTCCCCTCGGCATTTTTCCTATTTTGTTGCCTTACAACCCGGAATTAAAATGGATTTTTGGGGGGTCCAGCAGGACAATGACCCTAAGCAGGACAATACAATTTGATTTACACAACACTTTGAAGATGCAAAATATTTTTTTATTGGGAAACAAACAAAAAATAAGACAAAAAAACAGAACTTGAGCGTGCATAACTATTCACCCCCCCCAAAGTCAATACTTTGTAGAGCCACCTTTTGCAGCAATTACAGCTGCATGTCTCTTGGGGTATGTCTCTATAAGCTTGGCACATCTATCCACTGGGGCATTTGCCCGTTCTTCAAGGCAAAACTGCTCCAGCTCCTTCAAGTTGGATGGGTTCCGCTTGTATACATCTTTAAGTCATACCACAGATTCTCAATTGGATTGAGGTCTGGGCTTTGACTAGGCCATTCCAATACATTTAAATGTTTCCCCTTAAACCACTCAGTGTTGCTTTAGCAGTATGCTTAGGGTCATTGTCCTACTGGAAGGTGAACCTCTGTCCTAGTCTCAAATCTCTGTAAGACTGAAACAGGTTTCCCTCAATAATTTTCCTCTATATAGCGCCATCCATCATTCCTTCAATTCTGACCAGTTTCCCAGTCCCTGACGATGAAAAACATCCCCACAGCATGATGCTGCCACCACCGTGCTTCACTGTAGGGATGGTGTTCTCGGGTTGTTGAGAGGTGTTAGTCTCATTGTTGCCTCTCTGATTAATGCCCTCCTTGCCTGGTCTGTGAGTTTTTATAGGTGGCCCTCTCTTAGCAGGTTTGTTGTGATGCCATATTCTTTCCATTTTTTAAGAATAGATTTAATGGTGGGATGTTCAAAGTTTCTGATATTGTTTTATAACCCAACCCTGATCTGTACTTCTCCACAACTTTGTCCCTGACTTGTTTGGAGAGATCCTTGGTCTTCATGGTGCCGCTTGCTTGGTGCTACCCCTTGCATAGTGGTGTTGATCATGTGACAGATCGTGTGATACTTAGATTGCACACAGGTGGACTTTATTTAACTAATTATGTGACTTCTGAAGGTAATTCGTTGCTCCCGATCTTATTTAGGGGATTCATAGCATTTTAAATTTTTGGACATTTTTGGAAATATTTTTTTTTTCTCCATTTCACTTCACCAATTTAGACTTTTGTGTATGTCCATTACATGAAATCCACATAAAAATCCATTTAAATTACAGGTTGTAATGAAACAAAATAGGAAAAATACCAATGGGGTGAATACTTTTGCAAGGCATCTCTGTGTGCATCACATGACTCTGATCATGATGTCCATGATGTGCACTGAAGTCTTACAACATGTATTCAATCCATTACAGCCAATATGTTTACATACTGTAGGAGTACCAGTATGTCATAGATGAGCAGCATCATTCTGACTAGTGCCTGATGATGAATTATGAGGTGATCAGTGCACATTATGGACATCATGATCAGGGTCACGTGATGCACACAGTCACCCCAAAAGCACTAGCGAGACAGAGGGATACACTCCATACATAGCAGCCACAAGAAAACAACAACTTACATCATACAGTAGACAGAGCTGCAAACAAGAACTGACAGACAGAAAGACATGGCACAGCAGGTATAGAACTGCCAGACAGACAGCCAGGGGCAGACAGCCGGGCCCTCAATGCGTAGGCGTCAGCAGGTTGTCAATCAGGCCAGCAGAGATCTTGACTGGGGCTGAGGCTGGGCACTATGACATTGCCAGAACGCCAGGCCCTGGACTCAACATGGAGACACAGTGTCTGTCTGTCTGTCTGTCTGTCTGTCTGTCTGTCTGTCTGTCTGTCTGTCTGTCTTTCTCCAACATCCGGGCTGTAACGCATCTCATACAGCTACACGCGCCCAGTCTAAACAAAACGCCACACTGTAGGTCCCAGTTCTCCATCTTTAACTGACTATCTGTCACACACTCCCACTGTACCTATAGTATGCCTATGCATCAGTCCCGTGTGTATGTTAGTGGCTAGTTTTCCTTCTGGGTGCCTAAAGCGTAAGGCAGGGCCAACCTGAAACACATGGGGCGGACAGGACTCATACGTTTATGATCATGGTTATGGCAGCAGTTTTCTGTTATCATTGTCCAGATGCCGTTATCATGGGACATTACCTCCCAATTAAACAGGTAGTTACTAAGCTTCCCTTCATGATGCTTCTGCAGGCTATGCATGATAAGACCAGTGAAGAATTTGAAATATTACGATTTCATTTTTGATAAGGTAGGAAATAGGTCCTACATTTCGAAATGTGCAGTCCATCTCCTTAGCTACAATTTATACAAATGTACTCTGGTTACGCATGTTACATTGTACCCTACCACATGTAACAGTGACAGTAGCTGTGGTGACACTGGGTCCAGGGTGCCCTTTGGAATCCTACTCACAGTAAGTTGATGTTATTACACTTTACTGCTCTATTATGGAATGTATATACAATACAACTGTGTGCCATTAAACTAGACGCCTTTCATATTTGTGCTTGATACAGGTACCTCAACCACAGTTGATTCAGCCAAGTGTATTCAGAGATTTCCTTTCAGAATTTTGGAAAATGTAAGTAAGACCTATTCAAACTGTTTACTGTACATACCAAGTCAGAGTAACTGATCTTCAGTTTTACTTTCCTTTAACTTTAAGTTATTTTCCTCCTAAAGATGTGCTGACTGTCTTTTCATTTCCCTTCTGTTGATATGTATTCCATACAGCAGATGAGACCAGTTCTGTCAGGTGATCCATTTGGTACATCCACTAGTACAGTATCTAACATACTGTATAATATAATAATATATCCCATTTAGCAGACGCTTTTGTCCAAAGCGACTTACAAGTCGGCTGGGGCCACTACTTTTACATATGGGTGGCCCTACCGGGAATCGAACCCACGACGCTTGGCGTTGCAAGCGCCATGCTCTACCGACTGAGCCACACAGTATCCACTGAGCTAAAATGCATTTTAAATCCCCAAAGCTTCCCTTCCAAAGTTTTTCACTAACAGCAGCAGTAGCAGCAGTTTTAACAGCCTGTATCTCCCTACGCAGCAGTTGAGCAACACATTGCGGTCTCTTGATATCAAACCTATGCCCTGCCCAGTCTCCCTTGGGATTGGCACATTCGGTATTTTGGATGAGGCCATTCCATCCTATTTGAAAGAAATGTGAACTTTGAAACCTCTTGGCTGATCTTGGAGCCTAATCAGCACATCCTGGTACTGCCTCAGAACAACAGGTGAGTCAGATGTGTAACTGGGCTGTGGGGAGACTCCAGGAACAGATATCCCCAGTGTGGTTAACTGTATTTAATATCAATAGCTTTCTTAATGGACATATTCCATTGACACCCATAATATGCCAACCAGTGTGTGATGTCCTCCTATACAGAAAGGTATGTGTGGAAAAATCCCTCAGCCTTCCAGCTCGTTGCAGTAACAGTACACCCCACAGGGCACAACTCACTCTATTGGAGCTAATGAGACTGGACAAGGCAGGCACTGACCCAATAATGGCTTTCCACTTGCTGCTCACAGGGCTAACATCACCCTGCGGCCAATTCTTTATTCAATTTCTTGCAAAAAATAAATCCCACATTAAATAACAGAAGAAGACCTTAAATGTACCTTATGCAAAACCATATCAGAGACCCAGGGTTCATTTTTTAAATCTCTTATTTGGGTCAAATGACCTATGATTCATTACAGTGGAGGCTGCTGAGAGGAAGACACATCATGATAATGGAGTGAATGGAATGGCATCAAACCATGCGTTTGATTTATTTGATACCATTCATATATTCCACTCCAGCCATTACCACAAACCTGTCCTCCCAAATTAAGGTTCCACCAACCTCCTGTGATTCATTAATTCTTTACAGCTAAATAATTGAATCTATTAAATTAATAGTTTAGTTCCAAAACAATATAAAAACACATTGAAGCTTCTATATTGCAATAGTTAACACACCATATAAATACAATGGATTTTACACAGCATACTACGATGTCACTTCCCAGGGTGCAATGCTCCCCCCAAG
This sequence comes from Oncorhynchus masou masou, assembly GCF_036934945.1. Classification (NCBI taxonomy): domain Eukaryota; kingdom Metazoa; phylum Chordata; class Actinopteri; order Salmoniformes; family Salmonidae; genus Oncorhynchus; species Oncorhynchus masou. Next base: position 32,850,866 of record NC_088229.1, read on the forward strand.
GCTGTTGGCTGGCTAGTGGTTACTGATAGCAAGCCTAGACAAATATCAAGTAGTCTAAATATTGTGAATTTAGGGTTGTGTAATTAAAAAATTAAAAAACTTGTCATTTTTAGCAGGCTCTTATCCAGAGTGACTTACAGGAGCAATTAGGGTTAAGCGCCTTGCTTAAGGCCACCTCAACATATGTTTCACCTAGTTGGCTCGGGGATTTGAACCTGCGACCTATTACTGGCCCAACGCTCTTAACCGCTAGGCTACCTGCTGCCCTCATACTATAATGCTCACATGAATGTCATACTGAATATACAGTATGATCATGTCATTGTCAATCAAAAATAATTATAATTTAGTAGATAACGACAATGATGCAGTGCACTGTACTGCTGTGTGACCCCTTTTACATCGTTGCTTCGGTGGACTGGCCCTCGTCATCTGCTCTGTAATCAAAGTATTCCCATAGTTCGCTTCTGGAGCCAGTTTTGTCAACAAGCTACATGCATGGAGGTATGATGTTTTTCATTTTCTCTCTCCTCTCACTTGATTCTCAAAAGTGGCTTGCGCTGTGTCAGCTGCATGACCAAGCCAAAGTAGCCTGGCTAGCTACTGCCACCATGAAAAGATTCAGACAAATTACTAGACACTCGATCCTCTCAATCGGTATATGACATGAGACACATTTGACCAAAAGTAACACAAATTCTAGTACCAAAATGTTTTTTATGTTCTAGTATCAAAAAAGTGGTGAAGTTTGGGTATCCTACGAAACACTAGTAGGAGAGGGGATGGCTCTTTCTACTCTCACTTCCCTGGTTGCACCCCAGCACTATTTGTCTTTGGCGGCTGAGAGTCATAAATGGGGACACACCAATGCATCCTTCCTCAGATGTTATATAGTTTATCATATACATATGCAAATCCACATTTGTGAGTTGTGTGCATATACGTGTGATGAATTAAATCAAAGCCAGAAATGCTGTATACTGGGAGGCTTTAAAGGTGGATTGGTCCCTATCCCTCTGACTGTGTGTCGTTTGAGTGGTGTAATGTGCTGCCTCAGGCCTATAGGAGTGGGGTGATTTTGATGGGGATAGGTAAGTTTGTTGAGTGGAGGAAAATTATGTCCATTTACTGTACAAATCACTGTGTAAAGGTCCGATTCCATCCAAAATAAGGTGCATACCGACACACACAGATGAACCTTCTGCCCTACTTTTCCAGGCAGGCTTGCTATATGCTGTTGATGTGTCAGATCGCAGGTGAAACTGACTGGAAGAAATGACCTCCAGTAAGCCAATCAGACATCTCCAAGCCAGACTTACCCTTATATGAGCTTTCTGAGGGGTGAGGAGAGGCCACCATGTAGATGATGCTAATTAATTACCCGTGTCTGCTGACCCTGATGCTCACTGCCTGCCGAGGTTGGGCTTGCCTCAAGTTCAGAGATGAAAAGAAAGACTGAAAAAATAAACACAGTGTTACAAATGAACCAGACCTCACAGTGAAGCTACAGGAACACTCAGAGCAGGATATAGGTCAACCAGTTCAACCACATGGAGAGTGGAGGGCAGTGGGAAACAGTGAGGGCCTTCTACGCCCTCAGTGAACGCCTAAGGATTCCTAAGGATTTTTTTAAACTTCCGCCTTCTTGAAGGCCTTGACACGTCACTCCTGAGAGAGCATGCAGTAGCCTAGCTTTCCCACGGTTTAGCTAGCTTTTGTTGTAGTGTGTGGTGCCTACAGACACAAGTGTTATTGAGTAGGATAATTTTGCTAATTTGTTAACATCGCCCTGAGTTGAGTGCCACGGTGGTGTGCATTGTACACGGTCTAATTTCCTTCATCTGAACATCAGTGTCAGCAACAATCATGCATCTCAGTTCATTACACACAGCATAATATCACATACAATTAAATATTTGAGAATATATTACATAGAACAAACATGCTTCGGTATTAGGCTGTATTTAACTCTCATTTCAGTGTTTGTCTACACCTGTGGTGTACAATGCATGTGACAAATAACATTTGATTTGATTTATTACAGTGCTAACAAGTCTCACATCAGCTCAGTACTGTAAAATGTATCTAACATGTGAGTCAGTTTGACAGTTGTCTTTCAATGTCAAGCTATTTAAAGTTATTTCAATTATTTTCTTCATGCAAATGAAGACAGGGAAGAGTGGTATCTATCTACAGTACACTAGGCATTGCAGATAACAGTAAAGCTTTAAAAGGGGATACAGTACGTTTGAAAATAACATATAATGAACTAATTCTCATCTGTCAACCAAACTAGCCACTATCCAATGTTAGGGAGTAGTGAACTACATGTACAGTTGAAGTCGGAAGTTTACATACACCTTAGCCAAATACATTTCAACTCAGTTTTTCACAATTCCGGACATTTAATCAGAGTAAAAATTTCCTGTTTTCGGACAGTTAGGATCACCACTTTATTTTAAGATTGTGAAATGTCAGAATAATTTTAGAGAGAATGATTTATTTCAGCTTTAATCTATTTTCTTCACATTTCCAGTGGGTCAGAAGTTAACATACACTCAATTAGTATTTGGTACCAATGCCTTTAAATTGTTCAACTTGGGTCAAATGTTTCGGGTAGCCTTCCACAAGCTTCGCACAATAAGTTGGGTGAATTTTGGCCCATTCCTCCTGATAGAGCTGGTGTAACTGAGTCAGGTTTGTAGGCCTCCTTGCTCGCACACGCCTTTTCAGTTCTGCCCACAGATTTTCCATAGGATTGACGTCAGGGCTTTGTGATGGAGACTCCAATACCTTGACTTTGTTGTCCTTAAGCCATTTTGCCACAACTTTGGAAGTATGCTTGGGGTCATTGTCCATTAGGAAGACCCATTTGCGACCAAGCTTTAACTTCCTGACTGATGTCATGAGATGTTGCTTTAATATATCCACATAATTTTAACACCTCATGATGCCATCTATTTTGTGAAGTGCACCAGTCCCTCCTGTAGCAAATCACCCCCGTGCTTCACAGTTGGGATGGGGTTCTTCAGCTTGCAAGCGCCCCCCTTTTTCCTCCAAACATAACGATGGTCATTATGGCCAAACAGTTCTATTTCTGTTTCATCAGACCAGAGGACATTTCTCCAAAAAGTACGATCTTTGTCCCCATGCGCAGTTGCAAACCGTAGTATGGAAGCAGTGGCTTCTTCCTTGCTGAGCGGCCTTTTAGGTTATGTCGATATAGGACTTGTTTAACTGTGGATATAGATACTTTTGCACCTGTTTCCTCCAGCATCTTCACAAGGTCCTTTCCTGTTGTTCTGAGAATGATTTGCACTTTTCGCACCAAAGTACGTTCATCTCTAGGAGACAGAACTCCTGGTCTCATGGTGTTTATACTTGCGTACTATTGTTTGTACAGATGAACGTGGTACCTTCAGGCATTTGGAAATTGCCCCCAAGGATGAACCAGACTTGTGGAAATCTACAAAAAAAATTCTGAGGTCTTGTCTGATTTCTTTTGAATTTCCTATGACGTCAAGCAGAGACACTGAGTTTGAACGTAGGCCTTGAAATATGTCCACAGGTACACCTCCAACTGACTCAAATTATGTTAATTATCAGAAGCTTCTAAAGCCATTACATAGTTTTCTGGAATTTTCCAAGCTGTTTAAAGGCAGTCAACTTAGAGTATGACCCACTGTAATTGTGATACAGTGAATTATAAGTTAAATAATCTGTCTGTAAACAATTATTGGAAAAATGACTGGTGTCATGGACAAAGTAGATGTCCTAACCTGTCACGACTTCCGCCAAAGTTGGCTCCCCTGCCTGTTCGGGCGGTGCTCGGCAGTCATCGTCACCGGCCTACTATCTGCCACCGATCCCTTTTTCGTTGTCTGTTTGCTTTGTCTTATTAGTTTCACATGTGTCCTGTTGTATGTGCTTAATGGGCTTCCTTATTTAAAGTACGTGTACCCGCCCTTGTTTTGTGCGGGATTGTATTTTTGCTACGTGTGTTCGTGTTCTGGACCTGGCACCCTGTGTTTTGGGTGGTCCACATTATCGTCAGCGCCCTGTGTTGTGGGCTTGTTGTTTTGTGCCGCATTAAAGTGCACCTTTTCCCTGTGGAACTCTCTGCGTCTGATTCCTTCATCACTCACCTAGTCCCGCGTGACATAACCGACTTGCCAAAACTATAGTTTGTTAACAAGACATTTGTGGAGTGGTTGAAAAACAAGTTTTAATGACTCCAACCTAAGTGTATGTAAACCTCCGACTTCAACTGTAGTTCAATTAGTAATTTAACTACATTTTGCAATAGCTTGGTGGTATTTTAACTAAATTTAAATCTCGGTAGTGCTTTCAGTTACTTAAAATTATTTTATTTTTTTACCATGGAGTGGATTAACATCTGCTAACCATGTGTATGTGACAAATACATTTGATTTGATTTAGCTAACTACTGGAACTACAGGCTACTTTTTCTGCAGGAAGAAAACAGGTGAAGTAGGAAAGAATTTCCTTTCTCTTTCGACATCACACATGTCTAATTCTCACTTGCATTTAATAAATTACACATTCTGTTAACGCCTGACTCCAGAGTGATCTGTTCTTGCACTTTGTAGTCTATGACATTTAAGATTTAGATATGATAATATATTACGAAGTAGTTTAGATGGAGTGAACTTCTTGTGTGAAGTAACGTAAGTTGAGTAAACTATATATTTCTCAGGGGTAGCTTTAGTGTAGCTTCAGTTCTTCTGGTGTGAAGTAGCTTGGTAAACTATATATTTCTCAGGGGTAGCTTTAGTGTAGCTTCAGTTCTTCGGGTGTGAAGTAGCTTGGTAAACTATATATTTCTCAGGGGTAGCTTTAGTGTAGCTTCAGTTCTTCTGGTGTGAAGTAGCTTGGTAAACTATATTTACAGAGTAGCTGAGTACAGACTATCTCTATTATAAAGTTTACTCAGTCATGTTTTCTTTTAGATCTCATGTACATCACATACTAACTTGACCTACCCCCCCCCCCCACACACACACACACACACACACACAGTATTGGATAGCATACCGCTGATAAGTGGTTTGTTTTGGTGGCAACCTCTCCTTATTGGGCCAAACGGAGCTCACTCAGGCAATATCCGTTTGCCAGGCTCAAATGGGGAGCAGGTGGCACGGAGAGGGAGGAGGCTGAACCTCGCTAACCAGAACCAGGCTGGGGATGCCTAACCAGAGTCCAGACCGTATACAGTTCTCATTGCTATTGCATGGGCTTATGGCAGGCATGGTCGTGCATACATAGTATAACAAGAAACATGGGGATATGAAGCATATACAGTAGGTCTTATTCTTTCCTTTGAACTCCTCACTTGCACACACACACACACACATTCAAATCATATTATACACACACGCATACACTTAGGTTTACACTACCTTATTCTATATGACCCTAAAATGTATGGTCCTTGGATCTAAACATATGATTAACATCTATATAATTTATTGCAACCACACCTTGACACACAGAGGATACTCTCTCCATCCACATAGTGGCATACAGTAGGATTGGTCGGGGAGGGTATGGGGGGTCTGGGGACCGGGATTGGTTTAAGACCTTCAACACGTTGCCCTCTGCAACCACTGCTGTCACTCGGTCGACAGGGCTAATTTTTCATGTGGTTTTTAAAGTGAGTAGTGGTCTCCTGTGGGAGGGGGGATGCACACCAGTCAATGGGCACTTAACAATGGACAAGCTCACATGGGAGACCCCTGTCAATTATGTATAAGGGACAAGGGATCAAGTGTTACTGAGAATCACTCTTAAAATATCAAAATGTTACAGGCATGGGGAAACCGAGAAGGGTTTTAAGTGTGTAAAACTGCCATGTGTCAAGCCTGGTCTGGCAGTGGTTCAGATTTGAAATCAAATTCTCACAGAGACTGTTATAGTGTAATGACAATATATCCCCAGGCATACAAGATATAGGGGACATTTATTTTTAATTTTTTGTGGTCAACATTTCTGTTTTATTCAGTATGCTATAGGTTTATATGCAAATACTGGTTACCAAAGGTTACAGACCATTTGATGCACATAATGTGTACCATGAGTAAGCATAAGGTTTATCTTTTAGTAGGTTGGTATGCATTCATTGGTCCAAGGCTTATTTCACGTGCTTTTGTAAAAGAGCAGGTGCACAATGCAGGCACACCACTCACACACAGTAGCGTTTGGAGACTGCATGGAAGACATTTTACCACGTTGACTTAGCCTAAGTATGAGGAAGCAACACGAGAGACGCAGGTGTCACTTTTTGACCATAGCGACGCAGGTGTTACTGTTTGACCATAGATACGCAGGTGTCACTGTTTGACCATAGAGACGCAGGTGTTACTGTTTGAACATAGAGACGCAGGTGTTAGTGTTTGACCCTTTTTAATAATAACCTGAGTGAATACAATACCATGCATGAAACTGTGTTGCGCGCTGTATGGCTTTGTTGCGCGACTGCATAGACAAAGGATGGGAGTATGATCGGAAACCCAGTAGGCCTATGCAGAAGAGACGTAGGTGTCATATATAAACACCCTGCATGTCGACCGCTCATTGCTCAGATATGTAGGCTATTCGGGCTACAACAATGAGACCAAAAACAAATCGCTGCTGTGGCAGTGTTATAACGGAATAATAATACCAGGCGAAATTATGCCACCAAGTTTAGTTTCGCCCTATATAATATCCATTTCGTTTTCTTCCATTGTTTTCCTCGGTGTCACGCCTCAACACTTCCTCTTGTCATGATGGGCAAATCCGGCAGCAAATTAATGCGCTAATAACCCAAAAAGTATTCGAGTGAATCCTCTCATACTCCTGTAAATATAATATAAGCTAAGGCATATACCAACGGACAGGTAGCCAGTTAAATCCACCTAATTGTAAAATAATGGTCAATAGTAATAATAATAATACAGTCGGTTATCAGCCCATCAGTCCGTATGGTGACTGTATTGTACAGAATGCCTTTGTAATGCTTCCTACGCAATGTAAAGGATTAAATAGGCTAGATACGACCAGATGTTGTTGATGCTGTAGACGCTTTTGTTTATCTATCAACCATCATTAAGCCCGATGTGACTGAGGAACAACAATGCTTTAATCAGTTTAGGCTATGCAGAGCTGAGAGTAAATATTGTATTAATGACTTGGAGTAAAACATGTGCGCCACTGGGTAACGGTATCCACGTTCGTTGGCTTTACAGTAATGACAGCCATAGACCACGAACATGCTGATGTTGGCCATCGGGATACAGAATTCCTGAGAGTATCCCTAAACGGAACTGGAATGACTGATGTATCGGATACAAAATGTAAAATACTTACATGTTAGTGTCCTTTTAGGTTGCTACCCGTTGTCTCGACCATGCCATTGGGCGGATGACAATTCCATTGGGTGGATGAAATAATGATTTAAATGTCTACATTGATACGTAACGACGTGCTTCCTTGTTTGTTGGTCCTCCCAGTTGGCGGGAGCGTCGGGTCTCTACGCCTCGATTAGACAGTCAGTGATGTTTCGGTTAGACCGACAGTGTTATTGCGTTTTGGTACACAAGATGTAGCCTACATGAATTTCCAATAGAACCCTGCATTTGCCTTGCAGCATTGCAGAGGCAGTGCGTTCTGTCTCTTACAAAAAAAATATTGCCGTTTTGAAACTGCAGTCAAAGTGGAGTAACTGCAGTCAACTGTGGTATTTTGGGCGCAGTAATTGCAGTATATCTGCAGTGTACTGCAGTTAAATTGCTGTTTTACTGCAATAAAACTGCAGTAAAAGAAACGGTGTTATTTTGGACGCAGTATTAGCAGCACACTGCAGTTATACTGCACTATAACAGCAGTTATTGACAGCAGTTATACTGCACTCTAACAGCAGTTATACTGCACTCTGAATGCCATCCTTTTTCGTAATTGGTGTGGTGCAAATGTTACCCAATAGTACTTTGGAACGAGAATAAAGGATACATCACTGTGTACTTAGATTCATTCGTTTCATTCTTCTCTTTAACCAGGTTTCCATCCAACCATTTCATGTGGATGAATTACCTGACCTGATGCATGAAAAAAGTTACAACCCAGCTGATGGAAACTGGATATGTCAGTACAATCTTATAAATGGAGAGAGACAATTTATTTGTTCATCATGGTGGGATCTTTTTGTTTCTGTCCAATTAATTTCACAAGAAATTGCGGTGGAAACGCTTTTATGTTGTGTTGTCCTCCCACTACGACTCAGGAAACTATACAGTTTATAGTCCGCCACAGTGGACAGGTCATAATACCCATAAAACCTAGCTGTCAAACACGGAAATGGTTCCAATCATCTTTCCACCATAATTTTACAAACACTTAAGTATGTGTTTGGTGTAGGCTTACCTTGGCGTGACCTTTTGATCACCGTGTAATTCTATCTAAGACAAGGTTAGTTTTATCAATATGTAAACCCCAAATTTGAAATGCTAATTAGCAACAGGGAAGACAAAAAAAATCCTGCAGGAATCTCCTGCAAGTCATCTCTAGCCGTCATTGTCAGCTACTGTTCATCAGCACGATCAGAGACCTTGTGCTGTATTGAAATGAATTGAATGAATTCCGTCTTTCTCTTTCTAGCCATTGTCTACGCCTTAGCTAGCTAGTTAGGAGAGCAGTAGGTAAAACAATTATTTTGTATTACTCAGCCTACATAATTGTTTGTACAGTATGTCATCTTTGGTGTCCATTTCAGACCTTTATGCATTTTTCAAGGATGAGCATGTGGCGAAGTGCAGCTATAGTGAGTGGATACTTACCGGTTTGGTCAGGGCCAATATGAGGGTTAAAGTTTATCCTGTGTCGGTGAGTGTATCTATTAAGTTAAGTTTGAGCATCTTAGCAATACAATGTGTTCTATACAGCTGTCAACATTCTACAAGGAAAGAGACACTTAATCAATAATATAATCAGTAGCCCTTTCCTGCAGTCAAATTACCTCGTGGCCTCATGGGTAGATTGTTATGATAATTGAGAATTTCAATAAGCATTTTTCTATGGCTGGCCATGTTTTGCACCTAGCTACCCCTACCCCGGTCAACTGCCCTGCACCCTCCACAGCAACTCGCCCAAGCCTCCCCCATTTCTCCTTCACCCAAATCCAGATAGCTGGTGTTCTGAAAGAGCTGCAAAATTCGGACCACTACAAATCAGCCGGGCTAGACAATCTGGACCCTCTATTTCTAAAATGTTCTGCCAAAATTGTTGCAACCCCTATTACTAGACTGTTCAACCTCTCTTTCGTGTCGTCTGAGATCCCCAAAGATTGGAAAGCTGCTATTTTCATCCCCCTCTTCAAAGGGGGAGATACTCTAGACCCAAACTGCTACAGACCTATATTTATCTTCGAAAGCCAAGTTAACAAACAGATCACCGACCATTTTGAATCCTGCCGTAACTTATCTGCTATGCAATCTGGTTTCAGAGCTGGTCATGGAGGCACCTCAGCCACGCTCAAGGTCCTAAACAATATCATAACTGCCATCGATAAGAGACAACACTGTGCAGCCGTATTCATCGACATGGCCAACGCTTTAGACTCTGTCAATCACCACGTTCTTGTCGGCAGACTCAACAGCCTTGGTTTCTCAAATGACTTGTCAGGATTTGGCCAGGATTGTTCCGGTTTTGGCCACTAGATGCCCCCATTGTGCTTTTTTTTGGACCTGGTCGAGTCCAAATGCACTCCAGGAAGGTAGGGGCAGTGGCGGATTGGCCCAACCCCAAGTGCGTTAAGGAAGTTCAGTGTTTCCTGGGCTTCACAAACTTTTACCGCAAGTTCATCAAGAACTTCAGCTTGATGGCAGTCCCTCTCTGTGCATCCTCTCTGCTCCCATCCTGACACTACAGACTGCGGATTAACCTTTTGTGGTGGAGGTAGACGCATCAGAGGTTGGTGTTGGAGCTGTCCTGTCTCAGAGGGGTGAAGACAAGAATCTCCACCCTTGCGCCTTCTTCTCACACCGGCTTACCCCGGCCGAGAGGAACTACGATGTGGGGGATCGTGAACTCCTAGCGGTTAAGATGGCATTGAAGGAATGGAGACACTGGCTCGAGGGGGCTTCTCAACCGTTTCAAGTGCTTACGGACCACAAAAATCTGGAGTATATCCAGCAGGCGAAGCGGTTGTACTCCAGACAAGCTCGATGGTCTCTTTTCTTTAATCAATTCCAGTTCATCCTCACCTATCGGGTCGAAGAATCTCAAACCGGACGCCTTGTCCCGAGTCTACGCTCCTGCCATTCGAGAAGATACTGACATGCCTGTCCTTCCTGCCGCTAAGATCGTGGCCCCGATCTTGTGGCAAGTTGAGGATACCGTGAGACGAGCTCAAGCTATCGAACCGGGTCCGAAAGGAGGTCCTGCCAATTGGTTGTTTGTCCTCAAGGCAGTGAGGACCCAGGTCCTTCTGTGGGGGCACTCCGCTCGCCTCATCGGTCCCTTTAAGGTTGCCAGGAGAGTGAACCCCGTTACATATCGCCTGCACTTACCCAGATCCCTTAAGATTAATCCCACATTTCACATTTCTTTATTAAAACCTGTTGTTTTTTCTCCCCTTGTCCCGGCAGGCAGACCTCCCCCTCCGCCCCATGTCATCGGAGGCCAGCCGGCTTATACTGCCCATCGGATACTGGATTATCTACTGCCCTATTTTTGTCTCATCAAACCACATGACCTACTCCCATTCCTCCTCTGGATCATCCAGATGGTCATTGGCAAACTTCAGATGGGCCTGGACATGTGCTGGCTTGAGCAGGGGGACCTTGCGTGCCCTGCAGGATTTTAATCGATGACGGCTTAGTGTGTTACTAATAGTTTTCTTTGAGAGTGTGGTGCCAGCTCTCTTCAGGTCATTGACCAGGTCCTGCCGTGTAGTTCTGGGTTGATCCCTCACCTTCCTCATGATCATTGATCAGTGTGTGGAAGTGTACCTATGATAAAAAATAACAGACCTCTACATGCTTTGTTAGTAGGAAAACCTGCAAAATCAGCAGTGTATCAAATACTTGTTCTCCCCACTGTATATGTACAGCACCAGTCAAAAGTTTGGACACACCTACTCATTCAAGGGTTTTTCTTTATTTTTACTATTTTACATTTACATTACATTTAAGTCATTTGGCAGACACTCTTATCCACATTGAAGAATAATAGTGAAGACATCAAACTTATGAAATAACACATGAATCATGTAGTAACCAAAAAATTGTTAAACATATCAAAATGGATTTTATATTCTTCAAAGTAGCCACCATTTGCCTTGATGACAGCTTTGCACACTCTTGGCATTCTCTTAACCAGCTTCACCAGGAATGCTTTTCCAACAGTCTTGAAGGAGTTTCCACATAAGCTGAGCACATGTTGGCTGCGTTTCCTTCACTCTGTGGTCCAACTCATCTCAATTGTGGAGGCCAGTTCACCTGATGCAGTACTCAATCACTCTCCTTCTTGGTCAAATAGCCCTTACACAACCTGGAAGTGTGTTGGGTCATTGTCCTGTTGAAGCACAAACCAGAAGGGATGGCGTATCGCTGCAGAATCCTGTGGTAGTCATGCTGGTTAAGTGTCCCTTGAATTTGAAATTGTTCACAGACAGTGTCACCAGAAAAGCACCCCCACACCTCCTCCATGCTTCTCGGTGGGAACGACACATGCAAAGATCATCCGTCCACCTACTCTGCGTCTCACAAAGACACGGAGGTTGGAACCAAAAATCTCAAATTTGGACTCAGAGCAAAGGACAGAGTTCCACCGGTCTAATGTCCATTGTTCGTCTTTCTTGGCCAAAGCAAGTCTCTTCTTCTTATTGGTGTCCTTTAGTAGTGGTTTCTTTTCAGCAATTCCACCATGAAAACATGATTTACACAGTCTCTTCTGAACAGTTGATGTTGAGATTTATCTGTTACTTGAACTCTGTGAAGCATTTACTTGGGCTGCAATTTCTGAGGCTGGTAACTCTTAAGAACGTATCCTCTGCATTAGAGGTAACTCTGGGTCTTCCTTTCCTGTGGAGAGCCAGTTTCATCACAGCCCTTGATGGTTTTTGCAACTGCACTCTGAAAACCATTCAAAGTTCTTGAAATGTTCTGTATTGACTGACCTTCCTGTCTTAAAAGTATTGATGGACTGTCTATGGATGTCACGCCTTGGTCTTAGTATTTTGTGTTTTAGTTAATTAGTTGGTCAGGCCAGGGTGTGACATGGGTTTATGTTGTTGTATTGGGGTTTTGTAGTTATTGGGATTGCGGCTGAGTAGGGGTGTTGCATAGGCTTGGCTGCCTGAGGCGGTTCTCAATCAGAGTCAGGTGATTCTCGTTGTCTCTGATTGGGAACCGTATTTAGGTAGCCTGGGTTTCACTTTGTATTTCGTGGGTGATTGTTCCTGTCTCTGTGTTAGTGTTCACCAGACAGGCTGTATAGGTTTTTTCACGTTCCGTTTTGTTGTTTTGTATTTATTAGTTATTTCATGTATCGTTCCGTTTTTTCTTCATTATAAACATGAGTAACCAACACGCTGCATTTCGGTCCGACTCTCTTTCGACAAACGAAGAAAACCTATACAGAATCACCCACCACACACGGACCGAGCAGCGTGTTAACAGGCAGGAGCCACAGAAGAGGCAACAGAAGCAGCTTCAGTGGGAGAGGCTGCACCACTTGGAGAATTGGACATGGGAGGAAGAACTGGACGGAAAAGGACCCTGGGCTCAGCCTGGTGAATATCGCCGCCCCAAGGAGGAACTAGAGGCGGCTAAAGCGGAGAGGCGCTGGTATGAGGAGGCAGCACGGCGACGTGGATGGAAGCCCGGGAATCAGCCCCAAAAATTCTTTTCTCTTGAGATTCTAATTCTCAAGAGAAAAGAGAAAACCCTCAGCCGTGAGGTCACTGAGGAGGACCAACAGTGATGGGGGATCATCTGAAAGGGACTGACATTCAGGGATGGAACACAAGGATTTTGGGCACTGGCCAGCAGACCACAATGTCTACTACACTGGGTAAAATTCGGGTGCTAAATCTGTGCCATGCGATGTCAGTGAAGGCAACGTTTCACTTCTGTTCCAAGCTTGTTTGGCACTTTGTCTACTAGCCCAGTCTGAAAAGTACTAGCCTCAGGCAAGCTTAATTTCCAACCCTGCTGACATGTATAACTGACTTCACATGAACTCACCTTTCGTGTTGTCACACTTTTCCATGTGGTGACATGCTAGCTAATGTTTGTCCACAAGGGCAGGGATATTTAGATACCGTTTAGCTAGCCAGTCACATTAGCTCATTGTTCGTGTAGTCAGACTTTTCTCCGCCCCATAGGTGGTGTCATGCTAGCTAGTCCACCACGGCAGGGATATTTAACATTAGCTAGTTAGCACTAACTGCTAATGTTAGTCACATTCGCTAGCATGTCACCGCCTGTTGGGAAAGTCCGACTACACCACGTGAGATACTATGCAACGTTAGCCAGCTAATGTTATATAATGCAGCAAACTAGCCAACCAAGGTGCCTAACTAGCTAGCCCGCCAGGCAGTATTTAGCCAGCTATATCCCTGCCCTGGTTAGCTAACATTTCAAAAGTATGACTACACAAACTGTGAGCGGAAGTTAAATAGTTGGCTAGCTCACAAAAGACTTGTCAACAATAAAAGGTCACAACAGTCATTATGTTAGCCTATGCTGGTTTTATTTTTACTTATTAGAAAAGTAATGTGCGTTATACACTTAACTACAGTCAGTGACTATCTAGCTAATTTTCAAAAACATCTAGCTAACCACAGATATTTGACCTAACCAAAATAGCTTGTTAGCAGCTAGCAAACATGGCTTACCTTATCACACAGCTCCAGCGATGCCTCTTGCTTACAGAGGTCGCGCTTATCGGAGTAGTTTTTACAATCCAGTACACAGCACAGAACCATCCTTGCTTTGGATCGACGGAGAGAGCTAAGGTTAGCTAGTTAGCTACAAAGGCCAGGGAAATTAAAATAATTCAATTAATTAAGAAATGCTACAGTAGCTAGTAATTAGAAAAAGTGCTAAAATAAGAATGCACACAAGAAACACACAATATATATTAATTACACAAGAAACTAAAAAGGCTATGTAATCTACTAACTAGGTTACTTGCTAATTGTCGATGAGAGTTTGCATTGAGAAATATGGAGCTTTTCCCCACCCTGTCTCTTGAGTGATTACTTAAAGCTTGCGACAGGTTGTATAGTTCTGTTTGATAGCCACATTAGAGTCTAATTATCATTTCATTTTTGTTGCGTAATTACTTGTGAATATATTTATAAAAGTGACCTTGTCTGAGAGAGATCTGAGCGGTTATGAAAAGATGAAGCCAGGGTAAACCTACACGAAACACAGACCTTACATGATGTAACGGTTCTCTTCTTCCTCTTCCTCTGAAGAAGAGGTGTAGCAGGGATCAGACCAAGACGCAGCATAGTTATAATTCATGGTTCTTTTAATAACGAAACTCTACATGAAATAGACTACGAAACATGACACTCCAAAACAGTCCCGTGTGGTACTGACACAGGAGACAACCACCCACAAAACCCAACACAAAACAGGCTACCTAAATATGGTTCCCAATCAGAGACCATGACTAACACCTGCCTCTGATTGAGAACCATATCAGGCCAAACATAGAAATAGACAAACCAGACACACCACATAGAATGCCCACTCAGCTCATGTCCTGACCAACACTAAAACAAGGAAAACACACAAGAACGATGGTCAGAACGTGACACATGAAGTAGTTCTAAAATACCCTACGGAAATATGAATGGTGGAAAACGATTGGAACCTTTTCCGAGTTTTACCGCTAGGTTTTATGGGTATTTTGACTCATTTTATGGTACTCAGTTAGGCTACACATTAAATAAGTTATAATTATGATGAACAGCATAGGGTGGTGAAAGTGCATGCAATGAGATTGATGCTACTTTCCAATAAATATCAAGGGTTTTATTCTGGTGACATGATGATCGATGCTTGGCTGCCGTTTGACAAATCAAAATTATATTGCTCTTATTCATAATGATCTCATAATGTAGGTAGCCGACCTGCACTATATCTGTGAGCTGTTTGCTAGAGTGCACATGCCAAGACCAGAGTGAGCACATTTGCTATATAACACAACAGTGTTTGTGACTGTAATGGGTGCGTGCTGGTGGCAGGGAAGTCAGGCGCAGGAGAGTGAACTTGGTATAGACGGAGCAGTTTAATAAATGCTAAAAAAACTCAAAACTTTTTTTCCAACAGATATTATTGACAAACGTATTCCAGTAAGTTGTGACACAAGGAATGGATACAATATCCCTTTGAAATAAAGCACGTAGAGATCCCCCTATGGCGCTATTGTTTCTGGAGCAATTGGTGTGATGCAGGATCTATCGGATGACAGGCATCGATATGAGTATGAGATGTGGCTCCAATTCGTGACCTTTCTTACGATATTTGGTCAAACAATTAGTCTAAACTGCTTGGAGATGTCATTCATTTCAATATAGTTTATGGTAAACATATCAAATGGGAGAAGGTGTAGGCTACTGAAGTGGGCTAGGCTAGATGAGAAGCATTTTGGAGCAGCGTGTACTTTAGGCTACCAATGTACTGTATGTGTTTCCTGCACAATTCATGTGAGAATATTTACCCAATTAAATGTGTTGGGGTTGTAGAGCTACAGTATATAGTCCATGTCTGTCATCAGATACTGTTGTGTTGTGAGGGTGAAGTAATCTGCAACTCTGTCTGGGTGTCATTCAACCATGTCCTGTTTGGGTTGGCAGGTTGAGGACGTGGTTGCAGTCTGCAGCATCATCTTCCTTGCCAAGTGATGTTCTCACGGATTTTATAGGTGGCTGTACTGTGTATGTCAGAGGCAGACCAGGTGCATCCCCGTCTCAGAAGTCTGTTTTTGTGGTCAGATAAGGGGTTGTTTGTTCTCTGTTCGGTTACTGCTATGGTTGAGGAGTTCACAAGCATGCATATAATCCTGCAAAGTAAATTATACGGGTGGAATAGATGTGCCTAGTCTCCCTCATCGTCACTCAAATAATGTTGGGGACAGACTGAAGATAAACATAACTGACATATCTTAGTGCCAGGGCAAATTATTCTGAGTGTTTGCTGTGTAACACAACATCTGACTAAAGTCTATGTTTAGAATGATTAACCACTAGAATATGATGTTGCATATGTAGCCTCCTTTCCTACTGCTATAAGATTTCTGGCTCTGTGTCTTGGCTGATAACAGACATGTTAACTATTCATAGACAATGTGTGGTGATCTACAGCAGGGCAAAGTGCAAACTGGTTGATCAATTTATTAAGTTATACTTTAAATATAAGTAGAAGGCTGTTTCCTCATTCTTACAAAATCTCTTTCCATGAGCAATTGTATTAGTCTAAAATCATATACAATTCCCATTTTCTTTTGCATACAATATATCACAGTTTTAGTATTATTTATTTTATACAGTCTTTTTTTGCTCATCTTTATCAAGGGTGCCAATACTTATGGATCTGACTGTATACCAAATTGTATCATACTTGTTGACTTTTTATAATTACAATTGATGATTTAGATGATTAGAGGCTTTTCACACAGGTTATTCATCTTCCTCACTTGCACATATTGTAACTTGTGTGCAAAGAACTTGACAAATAAAATGGTATATTATTTTACTCTTTATCTCCAATCTAAAATCAAATCTAGAGTCGGCTTTCTATTCCGCAACAAAGCCTCCTTCACTCACACCGCCAAACTTACCCTAGTAAAACTGACTATCCTACCGATCCTCAAATTCGGCGATGTCATCTACAAAATAGCTTCCAATACTCTACTCAGCAAACTGGATGCAGTTTATCACAGTGCCATCCGTTTTGTTACTAAAGCACATTATACCACCCACCACTGCGAGCTGTATGCTCTAGTCGGCTGGCCCTTGCTACATATTCGTCGCCAGACCCACTGGCTCCAGGTCATCTACAAGTCCATGCTAGGCAGGTGTATCTGCTCCAGCAGGTGTATCTCACTGATCATCCCTAAAGCCAACACCTCATTTGGCCGCCTTTCGTTCCAGTTCTCTGCTGCCTGTGACTGGAACGAATTGCAAAAATCGCTGAAGTTGGAGACTTTTATCTCCCTCACCAACTTCAAACATCTGCTATCTGAGCAGCTAACCAATCGCTGCAGCTGTACATAGTCTATCGGTAAATAGCCCACCCAATTTACCTACCTCATCCCCATACTGTTTATATGTATTTACTTTTCTGCTCTTTTGCACACCAGTATCTCTACCTGTACATGACCATCTGATCATTTATCACTCCAGTGTTAATCTGCAAAATGGTAATTATCCACGTACCTCCTCATGCATTTTGCACACAATGTATATAGACTCTTTTTTTTATTTTTGTTCTACTGTGTTATTGACTTGTTAATTGTTTACTCCATGTGTAACTCTGTGTTGTCTGTTCACACTGCTATGCTTTATCTTGGCCAGGTCGCAGTTGTAAATGAGAACTTGTTCTCAACTAGCCTACCTGGTTAAATAAAGGTGAAATAAAGATTTAAAAAATACTCTAACTTTGCATTACCAGTGTCTATGCCTTGAGTATTTACTTGAAATGAAACGGAATCTCTGTACACTCAGGATCAATGGGCAATTGTCAACATATTTAGGCTGAGCTTTCAGGCGTCAGGCCTTCATCAGGCTTTCATTACCTTACCTTATCAATCCAATTTAGTTATCAAAACTCACCCCTCTCTTCTCATTATGGGGTGCTAATGATGGCAGTCTCAGACTTCGGCGATAACAGATAAGTATTCATATAAAATGTGTGGTGTTCTATATTATTTTACCCTATGCATTGGTGGTGTCTATGTCTCCCACAGTTGTGTCAAATTGGATGAATCTGGCTTTGGGTGGTGGACCATTCTTGATACACATGGGAAACTGTTGAGCTTGAAAAACCCTGCAGTTCTTGACACAAACCATTACACCTGGCATCTACCACCATACCCTGTTTAAAGGCACGTACATTTTTTGTCTTGACCATTTACCCTTGTCTCAATTGTCTCAAGGCTTAAAAATCCTTCTTTAACCTGTCTCCTCCCCTTCATCTATAGTGATTGAAGTGAATTTAAGTGGCATCAATAAGAGATCATAGCTTTCACCTGGATTCACCTGGTCAGTCTATGTCAGGAAAGAGCAGGTGTTCTTAATGTTCTGTATACTTAGTGTATAATCCTGCATCAACAACTGCTAAACTGATCCTCAACACTGGGGCCCCTCAGGGGTGTTTTCTTAGTCCCCTCCTGTACTCTGTGTTCACCCACGACTGCGTGGCCAAACACAACTCCAACACCATCATTACGTTTGCTGACGACACAACAATGGTAGGCCTGATCACCGACAACGATAATCTCGGACTACAGGAAAAGGAGGGCCGATCAAGCCTCCATTAACATTAAAGGGGCTGCAGCAGAGTGGGTCGAGAGTTTCAAGTTCCTTGGTGTCCACATCACCAACAAACTATCATAGTCCAAACACACCAAGACAGTCATGAAGAGGGCACGACAACACCTTTTCCCCCTCAGGAGAATGAAAATATTTTCTCAAAAGGTTCTACAGCTGCACCATTGAGACCATCTTGACCGGTTGCATCACCGCCTGGTATGGTAACAGTTCGGCATCTGACCGTAAGGCACGACAGAGGGTAATGCGTATGGCCCAATACATCACTGGGGCCAAGCTTCCTGTCATCCAGGACATATATACTAGGCGGTGTCAGAGGAAAGCCCCAAAAATTGTCAAAGACTCCAAGCCATAGGCTGTTTCCTCTGATACCGCACGGCAAGTGGTACCGGAGTGCAAAGTCTAGGGCCAAAAGGCTCCTTAACAGCTTCTACCCCCAAGCCATAAGACTGTTGAACAATTAATCAAATGGCCACCGGATTATTTACATTGACACTCCCCCATTTGATTTTAACAGTGCTGCTACTCGTTGTTTATTATCTATGGATAGTCACTTCACCCCCACCTAAATGTACAAATTACTTCGACTAACCTATACCTCCGCACACTGACTCAGTACTGGTACCCCCTGTATATAGCCTCGTTATTGTTATTTTGTTTTATAATATATGTTTTTTAAATAATATTTTTCCTCATAACACTGGACTGTCGGACCACCATTTTATTATGTTTGCAATTGCAACAAATAATCTGCTCAGACCCCAACCAAGGAGCATCAAAAGTCGTGCTATACATTTTCAGACAACACAAAGATTCCTTGATGCCCTTCCAGACTCCCTCTGCCTACCCAAGGACGTCAGAGGACAAAAATCAGTTAACCACCTAACTGAGGAACTCAATTTAACATTGCACAATACCCTAGATGCAGTTGCACCCCTAAAAACTAAAAACATTTGTCATAAGAAACTCGCTCCCTGGTATACAGGAAATACCCGAGCTCTGAAGCAAGCTTCCAGAAAATTGGAACGGAAATGGCGCCACACCAAACTGTAAGTCTTCCGACTAGCTTGGAAAGACAGTACCTTGCAGTATCGAAGAGCCCTTACTGATGCTCGATCATCCTATTTTTCCAACTTAATTGAGGGAAATAAGAACAATCCAAAATGTATTTTTGATACTGTCGCAAAGCTAACTAAAAAGCAACATTCCCCAAGAGAGGATGGCTTTCACTTCAGCAATAATACATTCATGAACTTCTTTGAGGAAAAGATCATGACTATTAGAAAGCAAATTACGGACTCCTCTTTAAATCTGCGTATTCCTTCAAAGCTCAGTTGTCCTGAGTCTGCACAACTCTGCCAGGACCTAGGATCAAGAGAGACACTCAAGTGTTTTAGTACTATATCTCCTGACACAATGATAAAAATAATCATGGCCTCTAAACCGTCAAGCTGCATACTGGACCCTATTCCAACTAAACTACTGAAAGAGCAGCTTCCTGTGTTGAACATAATAAATGGCTCTCTATCCACCGGATGTGTACCAAACTCACTAAAAGTGGCAGTAATAAAGTCTCTCTTGAAAAAGCCAAACCTTGACCAAGAAAATATAAAAAACTATCGGCCTATATCGAATCTTCCATTCCTCTCAAAAATATTAGAAAAAGTTGTTGAGCAGCAACTCACTGCCCTCCTGAAGACAAACAATGAATACGAAATGCTTCAGTCTGGTTTTAGACCCCATCATAGCACTGAGACTGCACTTATGAAGGTGGTAAATTACCTTTTAATGGCATCAGACCGAGGCTCTGCATCTGTCCTCGTGCTCCTAGACCTTAGTGCTGCTTTTGTTACCATCGATCACCACATTCTTTTGGAGAGATTAGAAACCGAAATTGGTCGACAAGGACAAGTTCTGGCCTGGTTTAGATCTTATCTGTCGGAAAGATATCAGTTTGTCTCTGTGAATGGTTTGTCCTCTGACAAATCAACTGTAAATTTCGGTGTTCTTCAAGGTTCCGTTTTAGGACCACTATTGTTTTCACTATATATTTTATCTCTTGTGGATGTCTTTCAAAAACATAATATTAACTTTCACTGCTATGCGGATGACACACAGCTGTACATTTCAATGAAACATGGTGAAAACCCAAAATTGCCCTCGCTAGAAGCCTATGTTTAAGACATAAGGAAGTGGATGGCTGCAAACTTTCTACTTTTAAACTCGGACAAAACAGAGATACTTGTTCTTGGTCCCAAGAAACAAAGAGATCTTCTGTTGAATCTGACAATTAATCTCGATGGTTGTACAGTCGTCTCAAATAAAACTGTGAAGGACCTCGGCGTTACTCTGGACCCTGATCTCTCTTTTGACGAACATATCAAGACTGTTTCAAGGACAGCTTTTTTCCATCTACGTAACATTGCAAAAATCAGAAACTTTCTGTCCAAAAATGATGCAGAAAAATGAATCCATGCTTTTGTTACTGCCAGGTTAGACGACTGCAATGCTCTACTTTCCGGCTACCCGGAGAAAGCACAAAATAAACTTCAGTTAGTGCTAAATACGGCTGCTAGAATCCTGACTAGAACCAAAAATTTGATCATATTACTCCAGTGCTAGCCTCCCTACACTGGCTTGCTGTTAAGGCAAGGGCTGATTTCAAGGTTTTACTGCTAACCTACAATGCATTACATGGGCTTGCTGCTACCTATCTTTCTGATTTGGTCCTGCCATGCAAACCTACACGTACGCTACGGTCACAAGACACAGGCCTACTAATTGTCCCTAGAATTTCTAAGCAAACAGCTGGAGGCAGAGCTTATTCCTATAGAGCTCCATTTTTATGGAATGGTCTGTCTACCCATGTGAGAGACTCAGACTCTGTCTCAACCTTTAAGTCTTTACTGAAGACTCATCTCTTCAGTGGGTCATATGATTGAGTGTAGTCTGTCCCAGGAGTGTGAAGGTGAACGGAAAGGCTCTGGAGCAATGGACCGCCCTTGCTGTCTCTGCCTGGCCGGTTCCCCTCTTTCCACTGGGATTCTCGGCCTCTAACCCTATTACAGGGGCTGAGTCACTGGCTTACTGGTGCTCTTTCATGCCGTCCCTAGGAGGGGTGCGTCACTTGAGTGGGTTGAGTCACTGACGTGATCTTCCTGTCTGGGTTGGTGCCCCCCCCCTTGGGTTGTGCCGTGGCAGAGATCTTTGTGGGCTATACTCGGCCTTGTCTCAGGATGGTAAGTTGGTGGTTGAAGAATTCCCTCTAGTGGTGTGGGGGCTGTGCTTTGGCAAAGTGGGTGGGGTTATATCCTTCCTGTTTGGCCCTATCCGGGGGTATCATCGGATGGGGCCACAGTGTCTCCTGACCCCTCCTGTCTCAGCTTCCAGTATTTATGCTGCAGTAGTTTGTGTCTGGGGCTAAGGTCAGTTTGTTATATCTGGAGTACTTCTCCTGTCTTATCCGGTGTCCTGTGTGAATTTAAGTATGCTCTCTCTAATTCTCTCTTTCTCTCTTTCTTTCTTTCTCTCGGAGGACCTGAGCCCTAGGACCATGCCTCAGGACTACCTGGCATGATGACTCCTTGCTGTCCCCAGTCCAGCTGGCCGTGCTGCTGCTCCAGTTTCAACTGTTCTGCCTGCGGCTATGGAATCCTGACCTGTTCACCGGACGTGCTACCTGTCCCAGACCTGCTGTTTTCAACTCTCTAGAGACAGCAGGAGTGGTAGAGATACTCTTAATGATCAGCTATGAAAAGCCAACTGACATTTACTCCTGAGGTGCTGACTTGCTGCACCCTCAACAACTACTGTGATTATTATTATTTGATCATGCTGGTCATTTATGAACATTTGAACATCTTGGCCATGTTCTGTATCATCTCCACCCATCACAGCCAGAAGAGGACTGGCCACCCTCATAGCCTGGTTCCTCTCTAGGTTTCTTCCTAGATTTTGGCCTTTCTAGGGAGTTTTTCCTAGCCACCGTGCTTCTACACCTGCATTGCTTGCTGTTTGGGGTTTTAGGCTGGGTTTCTGTACATCACTTTGAGATATCAACTGATGTACAAATGGCTATTTAAATACATTTTATTTTATTGTGTTACTTTGTATTACTTTTCACTTTAGAGTATTTGTAAATATTTTCATAACTCTTTCTTGAACTGCGCTGTTGGTTAAGGGCTTGTAAGTAGGCATTTCACGGTAAAGTTGTATTTAGCGCATGTGACAAATAAAGTTTGATAAGATTTGATAACCTAAATTGAGTGTGCTGTTGATATGCACACAGCCCCCTTAACAATGCCATTAACCAACAGCGCATAGGTTGGCACATGAAAGGGGCAAACTATAGGTTGGCACATGAAAGGGGCAAACTGAAGACATCAATCATATCTTAGGGCCAGGACAGAAAAGTGTGAAGTATTTAGCTTATCCTGTATGTTTGCTGTGTAACAACCTCAGCTACTGTCTCTGAAGTCACATTTACTACATGTTTACATGTTACATGTTTACCACTAGAGTGTGATGTTGCACTTCTGTACGCTGTTGCCAGTAATTGAAGATCTTGGAAGATTCCTGGCAGATGTCAGATTATTCGTTACCACATACAGTAGGCTATTGTGCAAAGATAAATCCAGTGATTCCAAATTGGTTTGATGATTGTGACATTATCATACTTCCTTGAGAGGAGGGTGTAATAATTCATACTGATATGTTGGGTAGCAAACCAAACTGTGTGGTAATTTGCAGAAGTAGAAGTGCATCATAACATCAGCTGACCTACTTAATCAGTTATACAGCCATAAAATGAGAAGTAGGATAAGGAAATGAATTAATTGTTGGCTTGAGAGACTATTTCCTTATTCTGACCCAGGTTTAGGGAAGGATTAGTTAAGAGAGATGGCCTCTGCCGCATACATGGAGAAACTAACCTGTTATGCATGTCTTTCTCTCTTCACTGATCCAGTTAGCAGGGCCGGCTCCAGGCATCAACAACATAAGCAGCCGCTTAGGGCCCTGGCCACTAGGGGGCTCCCAGACCCCTCCTTTATTGGGGGGAACCAAAACTAAATCTTGCTTAGGGCCCCCAAAAGGCCAGAGCCAGCCCTGACAATTAGCCTTTCTTGCAGTCTCTTATTCTGCAGACGATGCTTTACAACATTTCTGAGAACACGGAACCTTTGTCTTCGTTGCCGCGCTACAATCCCAACAGCTGAAGGAAACCTCTCAAAAAAAACATGTTCTGAAGAGCATGGCCCGGAAAAGGTTAACAAGATCAGACGAAAAATGTAGCAGTCCATAATGGGAAGAGGGGTGAGTTTTCTAACTAAATTCGATTGATAAGTTTAGGTAATAAAAGCCTGATGAAGGTCTGACCACCGAAAGCTCAGCCTAATCAAATGGAAAATTGTCCATTGATCCAGAGATTCCTATTAATTTCAATTAAAGCCTTTTACAAAACAGACTTTTTTTAATCCTTTCATTCGCTTCTTGAATTTTGTAATTTAATTTCTCCAGTGTTCTATGGGGATGTTCTGGAAAGACTTTACATATTGTTATTCTCATAATTGTTTCTCTTACAAGGAGACTGACTTGTGCAACAGACCAACAGTTGGTTTGTGTCATACGCATGAATGGGGAGAAGCATGATGAGCAGATGTTTAAACGTATCAAAGAGACAGCCGTGGCCAGGAGGAACTAGACGAGGCAATTCAGTTCCTCACTCTGTGACAACAGCTCCATTGAGCACCTGACCAAACTACAGGGAGAAGAAATTACAGAAAACAAGACTAAGTCCTGTCAGCTAATGACTCAAATCAGCATCCAGTTTGAGGAGATCCACCATTTTCAAAAGAAAAGGGAAGAAGATATAAAAAAAAGGAGTTGCAGGAGAAAGAAAGGGAAGCCTCGGAGAACAAAAGAGAACAAGGTGGTACTTGCGGGCGCTGAGGCCCAGCGTTTGGACTCAATACATAGTTTATATGGATGGCCATATATTTGCATCTCACAGGAGAGAGCCACACCTTATATGTGGCAATCTCAGGGATAAGACGTTTCCACAGAAGTCCTGGGGTCACTGACGCCAGGAGAGGTGTGAAGTCTGATGAAACTTGAATCACCGAAACTAACTCATGTTTACTGTGAATCACATGTTCAATGAACCATAAACAATTAATGAACATGCACTTGTGGAACTGTCATTAAGACACTAACAGCTTACAGACGGTAGGCAATTAAGGTCACAGTTATGAAAACTTAGGACACTAAAGAAGCCTTTCTACTGACTCTGAAAAATACAAAAGAAAAGATGCCCAGGGTCCCTGCTCATCTGCGTGAACGTGCCTTAGGCATGCTGCAAGGAGGCATGAGGACTGCAGATGTGGCCAGGGCAATAAATTGCAATGTCCCTACTGTGAGATGCCTAAGACAGCACTACAGGGAGACAGGATGGACAGTTGATCGTCCTCGCAGTGTAACAACACCTGCACAGGATCAGTACATCCGAACATCACACCTGCGGGACAGGTACAGGATGGCAACAACAACTGCCCGAGTTACACCAGCAACGCACAATCCCTCCATCAGTGCTCAGACTGTGTGCAATAGGCTAAGAGAGGCTGGACTGAGGGCTGGTAGGCGTGTTGTAAGGCAGGTCCTCACCAAATATCACCGGCAACAACGTCACCCCCTTTGACTCCCTCCCCCTTTGTTCAGGGACACATTATTCAATTTCTGTTAGTCACATGTCAAATCAAATCAAATCAAATTTTATTTGTCACATACACATGGTTAGCAGATGTTAATGCGAGTGTAGCGAAATGCTTGTGCTTCTAGTTCCGACAATGCAGTAATAACCAACAAGTAATCTAACTAACAATTCCTAAACTACTGTCTTATACACAGTGTAAGGGGATAAAGAATATGTACATAAGGATATATGAATGAGTGATGGTACAGAGCAGCATAGGCAAGATACAGTAGATGGTATCGAGTACAGTATATACATATGAGATGAGTATGTAAACAAAGTGCATAGTTAAAGTGGCTAGTGATACATGTATTACATAAGGATGCAGTCAATGATATAGAGTACAGTATATACGTATGCATATGAGATGAATAATGTAGGGTAAGTAACATTATATAAGGTAGCATTGTTTAAGTGGCTAGTGACATATTTACATCATTTCCCATCTGTGGAACTTGTTCAGTTTATGTCTCAGTTGTTGAGTCTTGTTATGTTCATACAAATATTTACACATGTTAAGTTTGCTGAAAATAAATGCAGTTGACAGTGAGAGGATGTTTCTTTTTTTGCTGAGTTTAGTTATTTCTCTTAGAGATTATGTTGAACTGAAGACATGTGACCTCGTTAAGTCTTATTTGGTTGATTGTCAGTTACTCTGTGTTATTATGTCATGTATAATGTATTCTATGTACTTGTTTTAGTGTTCATTCTTTGGTAACTAATACATTCTATTAGTTGAAATGAGTAAATGCATTCCTTGTTTTACAGAGTAATAATTGACTATACCTTCATAATTTAGTAGGTCTATTGGTAAATATAATTTACACTACACATAGCATGTGCTTGGGTTCCACCTTGACATCCCTGGACTACTTGACTCAATAAATGAAAGCTACAACATTGGACGTCAGGATTAGCTATTTGTATCTAGCATCTTAGTAACTGCATAAATCCCAAGAGTAAACAGTACTGCGAGGAGCACGTTTTTCTATACAGTCATTGCTATGGAATAGCCTCTCCTTGGAAATCAAGCAAAGAAAAAGTAGAAATTGCTTTAAAAAGCAGTGGAAGGTTTTCATTTGAACAAGGTTGTCTAAGTAAGAGAAACCACTCCACTGCCCCTTGTGCCCCCTACTGCTGGCCAGGAGTATTTATTTGAATTACCTGTATGATGTGCAATGGACAGTGTTTCAATGTGAAATGAATATGGTTGATTTTTAAGGTTAGGGAGAATGTCAATTTAAATGAATGTATTTATGGTTGTTTGTTATTGTCATTAATACTTTCCAGTGATATCCTCTGGGTCCACATCAATTAAATTCAATAACAGTGAAAGATAGACACATGTTCATTATAGTCATACTGAGAGGTGATGCAAAGCTTGCTACCTTGACTTGATCCACCAGAGACGTACAGGGTCTGTTGCATTTATTCACATAATATTGAAGTCAGATTTGATGAATGTCATGTATTACTTATTATATTCAACCTCATTTTCATTCAACTACGTAATGGTGACCCTGAAGTGATGTGTTTCACAACAGGGAAACATAATTGTATTATTTTCTTCCAGGTTCCATTCACCAACATTTAAAGAAGAATTCCTTCTGAATCTAATTTGAAAAACGATACGTTCTAAAACATTTAACAAGACTAGGCCAAGGAAAGAGGACATGGGCATAACATTGAATATTTAAATGTAACATTTAAAGACACTTCGCTCTCCCAACCTAATGGAAGCACATGGACACTGTGGCCCTTTTTGGGGATTTGGACTTATTTGAGTTTGCCTCTGAACTGTTGATTTACTGTGGCCTGCTCTTCCTAGACACTGTGAATAGGCCATTGATAGTTTTGGAGACATAAAGATACAAAATTGTACTGTTTTGTTTTTGAATTCGTGAAGCGTTCCTTATTTTCAGTATGGATAGCGAGCTAACCGATCATGTTAAGCCGAAAGCTGCCTTTTTGGAGACATGGGCGGTCCATGCCGCTGAGTATCTCATTCCTGCACATAAAATGGGTTTGAACTCAAGTGACAATAATGATGCGATCCTCAGCTGGTTTTACAGCAAAGGTATCAATTGTAACGATAAAGATGAATATCACAAACCCGTGTTGGCTATTGGACAAGCACAAGACATTGCACACACAGCGAGAGTAGCTCTCTCAGACAGGATGGCTTTAGATAAACCTTGTATGGAAATTGTTGCACTGGAATTGCGTGTTTATTTTCTTGGTAGGTATATAGACAGCTGTATTTTCAAGTTGGTTGTGGCTACCGTTACTGAGAATTCTGCTAAACGGTGTATCTACACTAACAAGACAGGAAATCGTATACTGTAGATGAATGCTTTAAACGCAAGAGATGTCGGAAATGCAGTAGGGGTGGGGAAGGTATTTGCACTATATGGACTGTTTTAGTGTGTTCTCATTTGTTCCAAACTCCTCACTCTGAAAGGGGGAGGAGTCATTGTCAATTGCCATGTATTGTTAGAATTTTAATTTGCAGTGATGCTGGATGGTATGCTTTTTTGTTGTGCTTGTTTTTAGCTTGTTTCCTTTCATGCATCCAGATCATGTGTCTTCTAACTCGTCCTCTGTTTGGATCAGGTAGTTAAAGGGATAACTTGGCTGGTTAACATATTAATGAGAGTGAAACTTTATTCACAACTTATTATTATTGTCATGAGACATTTATTTTGTCATCTGTATTTGTCATACGTTGCAGAGTATGATATCATGTTGACGTGTGTACTTTCAGTGTATTTCTCTTTCGAATGCTTTCCAAGTGTTTCACAAACAGTGGTGCATCATCAAATGTGAAACGGGGACTCCGATGATGGAGCCTGACCTGTCCAGCTAAGCCACACACCTTCTGATGGAGGTGTCTCCACTGTGTCCTGCCAAGCCTTTGGGAGGTAGCTAATACATTGACACAATGCTGTTATTTTTTAAGGTCTAATCACCTCTCTCCACATATTTCTCTGGTTCCCCTGATTGCCTTCTAAAATGCAGAGTATCCACAGGGGGAATGAATGTAGTTTATTTTCATTCAACTACATGCTGCAGATGCTGCAGGTCGTCAAACCTCTCCGAGAGACTCACACTACAAATAATCAAAAACTCCCATGACAGATGCGGTGTGTTTGTACTCCTAGAAATGCTACATCAGCTACATCAGCTCATACAGCTCATTCAGCACAATATAGTCCATCAGTTTTCAATCCTTTCATATCACACACAATGAGAGCACCCCACACACAATGAGTGACAGTAAGTTCAGCTCTGGACAGCACTGCTGGGAAATAGAAGTAGGCAGGAGAAGCTGGGAGTTAAACATAATCGTTGACGCTGCTATGGTTGGTTACATTATGGTGCTCTACTCGTCAACAAAGTGCCTCGTATAAAAATATATATATATAGTACCAGTCAAAAGTTTGGGCACACCTACTCATTCCAGGGTTTTATTTATTTTTACTATTTTCTACATTGTAGAATAATAGTGAAGACATCAAAACTATGAAATAACACATGGAGTCATGAAGTAACCAAAAAAGTGTTCTTCAAAGTAGCAACATTTTGCCTTGATGACAGCTTTGCACATTCTTGGCATTCTCTCAACTAGCTTCACCTGGAATGCTTTTCCAACAGTCTTGAAGGAGTTCCCACATATGCTGAGCACTCGTTGGCTGCTTTTCCTTCACTCTGCGGTCCAACTCATCCCAAACCATCTCAACTGAGTTGAGGTCAGATGATTGTGGAGGCCAGGTCATCTGATGCAGCACTCCATCATTCTCCAACTTGGTCAAATATTTCACGAACACTAGGGTGAGTTAAAAGACGTTGAAACATTGAACGT
This sequence comes from Oncorhynchus masou masou, assembly GCF_036934945.1. NCBI lineage: Eukaryota > Metazoa > Chordata > Actinopteri > Salmoniformes > Salmonidae > Oncorhynchus > Oncorhynchus masou. The sequence continues at coordinate 32,880,041 of NC_088229.1, forward strand.
GGGTAAATTAAAGCAGACAGTATATATTGAGGTTTGCTCCTTAGTTGAGAGAGCGCCTGTAATGGTTACACTGGGTGCCAGTCAGGTAATTATCACATGCTATGTAGTACGAGAATGCAAAACCACACCTTGTTGAGGGAGGCCAGGCAGGTACGGAGGGAGGTCACCCTTTTCAGCCCTCCTCCCAGGGTCATCTGAGGAAGTTAGAATTAGAAAAACGTATTAAAGTGTCACTCCACAATGATACGTCAAAATACAGATTTTAAAAACCACATTATCGACCACTCAAATAGAGCTTTGATACCCTCAAAGCAGTCGTAGTCAAACACGGTACAGTATTTAATGTGGAGTCTACCTGAGGGATGTAGTGGGTGCCGTAGGTGGTAATGAAGTGCCGTTGCATGGGGAGGGTGGTTCTGTTGAGCGTCTGGGGGAGGGAGAGAGCCTCCTGGTGGAAGTAAGGGGGAGGGGGGAGGGGGGGACTGAAGAGACGGAAGAACAGAAGGTGACATCATAAAGTGACATCATAAAACTTCCTGATGTTAGTACATCTGTATTTCAAATCTTTTTTTGTTGTTTTTGTGACCTACTTTGTATTTTGTTTTTATCATGGGCTCAGATTGATTGAAGCTAGATCTCCTTTATAAAGCTAGCCAGCCTCAGTTAGCTTCACATTCCAGCTCAGTCGTAATCCGTACTACAGCGGTGGATACTGTTTATCAGCCTGCCGCTTACTCTAGCAGACTTGCACTTCATTCAGGATAAATGGAGTTAGCCTGCCCAGGAGCAGGTTAATTCTGAAGGATTCGTTGCCATCGAAATGTACGTGGCTAAAAGGTGAGCCACTTTCGTGATTCCGGTTATCCCGAAGAGTTGACCAAAGTTACCTCACGAACTTCTCAAACTATGTACGTAGTAGAGGGCTATGATCACACACTGGTGTGTGTGTGCAAAATCGCATTTAACAAATACATAAACAAAGAATTGAAAGACAGTAGAAAATAAGAACAAGCAGTCAATGCAAAACGCCAAACAGAAACAATAAATAATCAACAAGTTAACAATTGTCCTGTCTACAAATCGACTTCCTCATCTGTGACATGACCTGCCGCTAATAACATCCACTCTGGCTCTGACGGAGGCGAAGCTGAAAACTGGCTGCCCTCCAGCTGCAGGTTGGTGAACCCTGCCAACCCCCGTCCTCCAATCATTCTGTATCACAGAGACACCCCCCACCAAGGAGCTGACAGACGTTAAAGCAGAGCTGGAGAGCCTTAGCCTTCAGCTGCTGTTCACCCACGAGTCCTGCACAGAGAGGGGCAGCTTCTCAAACCTGAGCCAATCACGTAGGGCCCCTTTGAGCTTTAGCGTGATTTCTGTCTCTAACTACTTCAAACGGTTGATTTCTCCTCTCCCCCTAGAGGCCCATCAGTGGGTTCTCACACAAGGTACATGAGTTGGTGTTGGTGATCAGGTAGCTCTGAGAGCCAATGACCAGACCAACAGACACAGGCACAGGTGGACGTAGTGATGCTGTCATAGTGGTCTTCTATCTTCCCCTGCAGTCTTGTTTAGCATTTAGCGTGACAGACCACTTCTACGATCAGTTCATTCCAGATCAGCCCTGGAAATTTTGACATGGCTGTGGCCAGGAACAATTTCTTCTCCTCTCCCTTCCTTTTTAGAGATGGTTAGGCAATGTATTGGTGCACTAGTGTTGGTGTGTCCCCTGACCTTTTCTTTCTCACAGGCATATTACGAAAGAATACTAATATTTATCTAATAAAATAATACAAATCATACATATGGGAGAGAATCAGAGACCAAGGCCCATAGGTGTGACCAGACCAACAGACACAGGCACAGGTGGATCAGGGGCAGAGTGAGCCAATGCTCCACTTGATGTGGTTTTCTGATGCTGTCATAGTGGTCTGAAGAGGATTTTCAATAGAAAAGATGGTTCCATTCCAGCTTGCTGCAGTCTGTAAAACAGTTTAGAACCATTGGTGAGAAATACTGTGACAGACAATTCTCACAAGTGTACATACAGTTTCATTTTCCCATTTTAGAGATTTAACGATCAGTTCATTCCAGTAACAGAACCTGGGTGTTAACCACTATTACAATCAGTATATTATTCATATAAAAGTCTAGATTAATCAATCTGCAAAATAATTACATGAAGCAGTTTTGTACATAAGGTAACGATTCACCGAACTGGAAATTTTTTCGTATTTCCAAATTTTTCATGATGAAAAGAAGGAAATACTGAACTTGTGAGAATTTTTTTATCGCCACAAAGTGGATGATCTAAACGGGACATTAAAAACAATAATATCTTATGTTTCAGTCGTGGCTGAACGATAACTCAGTTGCCTCATAATATGCTTTGTCTCTAACTACTTTGCAGCTGCGTCTGGTCGCCAGGGGGTGGGGGGTGTTGTCTTTGTCAATAAAGCTGGCGCTATGTCTAATAAGGTTCAAACTCTGCTCGCCTGAAGTGCCTCATAATATGCTGTAGATGGGTACAAGACAATAAGCAAACAAGAAAATGATTTAGAAGCGGCCTCCTAGTGGCCGGGGACTTTAATGGTTTTACTCTAGACCCACGGCTCAAAACTCTCCTCGCCCTCCAATGACCATAATTCTATCCTCCTGATTCCTGGCTTATAAGCAAAAACTAGCTGGAAGTACCAGTGGCCGGAAGTGGGATGACGTGGATGTACAGGACAGCCTAACACAGATGTGATGTTCCAGTATTTATCAATGGCATTTTATATCAGTCACCTGTTGACAAGGTGTGTGACCGTACGTACATATTTTACAGGCAACATCCAGACCAAGCTGAAGGCTAGAGATGCTGCTTCCAAGTAGCGGGACACTAATCAGTAAATCACTAAATTCCGCTATGCCCTCAGACGAACCATTGTGAAAGCGTCAATACAGGACCAGGAATTGAACAAAGATTTGAGATACCAGACGGGCTAAAATCAAGGCACAGCGACGAACTGCCCTTTACGGCTCCGCTCTCTCCATTGGGATCTCACGTTACGGGGCTGAGTCACTGGCTTACTGATCTTCCTGTCTGGTTTTGCGCCCCCTCATATTTATCTATACTCAGCCTTGTCTCAGGGTAGTTATATCCCTCTAATGTTGTGGGGGCTGTGCTTTGTCAAAGTGGGTGGGGTTATATCCTGCATGGTTTTCCATGTCTGGGGGTATCATCGAACGGGGCCACAGTGTCCCCCAACCCACCCCTGTCTCAGTCTCCAGTATCTATGCTGCAATAATCTATGTGCTGGGGTGCTGGGTCAGTCTGTTATGTCTGGTGTAATTCTCCTGTCTTAGCTGGTGTCCTTATCTGGTGTCCTATGTATAATTTAAGTATGCTCCCTCTAATACGCTCTCCCTCCCTCTCTCCCTACCCTCCCGGAGGACCTGAGCCCTAGGATCATGCCTCAGGACTAGCTGGCCTGATGACACCTGGCTGTCCCCAGTCCACCTGGTCGTGCTGCTGCTCCAGTTTAAACTCTTCTGCCTGCAGCTAGGGAACCCTGACCTGTTCACCGGACGTACTACCTTGTTCTGGACCTGCTGTTTTTGACTCTCTCTCTCTACCACACTTGCTGTCTCAGCTTCTGAATGCCCGGCTATGAAAGTCCAACTGACATTTACTCCTGAAGTACTGACCTGTTGCACCCTCTGCAACCAATGTGATTATTATTTGACCCTGCTGGTCATTTTTGAACATTTGAACATCTTGAAAAACAGTCTGGCCTTAAATGGCCATGTACTCTTACAATCTCCACCGGGCACAGCCAGAAGAGGACTGGCCACCCCTCAGAGCCTGGTTCCTCTCTAGGTTTCTTCCTAGGCTCCTGCCTTCTAGGGATTTTTCCTAGGCACCGTGCTTCTACATCTGCATTGATTACTGTTTGGGGTTTTAGGCTGGGTTTCTGTATAACACTTTGTGACATCTGCTGATGTAAAAAGGGCTTCATAAATATATTTGATTGATTGATAGTACATACAGCCCAGTACATCACCGGGTCCAAGCTTCCTGCCATACAGGATCTATAGACTCGGTGGTGTCAGAGGAAGGCCCAGAAAATTGTCAAAGACTCCAGTCACCCAAGTCATAGACTGTTCTCTCTGCTACTGTATGGCAAGCGGTACCGATGCACCAAGTGGAACAAACAGTACCCTGAACGGCTTCTACCCCCAAGCTATAAGACTGATAATTAGTTACCCGGAATATCTGCATTGACTCTTTTTGCACTAACTCTTTTGACTCATCACATACGCTGCTGTTGCTGTGCATTGTCTATTTCGTTGCCCAGTCACTTTATCCCTACCTACAGTATATGTACATACCTGCCGTGGGATTTATTTAAGATAAACTTTGAAGATGTTTTTGGAAGATGGGCAGGGACTCCGCTGTCCTGACATTAGGGGTAAGCTCGTTCCACCATTGGAGTGCCAGGACAGAGAGAAGCTTAGACTGGGATGAGTGCGAGCTGACCCCCATAGGGGTGCGAGGGCCAAGAGACCAGAGCTGGCAGAACGGAGTGCTCCGGCTGAGGTGTAGGGTTTGAGCATAGCCTGAAGATACATGGCTATATACAGGGAGTACCAGTACCGAGTCGATGTGCAGGGGTACAAGGTAATTGAGGTAGCTATGTACATATATGTAGGGGTAAAGTAGCTATGTACATATATGTAGGGGTAAAGTGACTAGTCAACAGGACTGATAATAGACAGAGCTGTAGCAGCAGTGTATGTGGTGAGTGTGAAAGTGTGGGTGTGTTTAACAGGGTGAAGTTGTTGAAGTGTTGATCGCAGGCTCTGTCAGTGCCAGTTGTCTGTAAGTGCCAATTAAGGATATGGCCCAAGGGACAAATACTTGTTTGTTTCATTCATTCACGGAACCCCGTTACAATGTGCAGGTCGGCGTGCCTTGGGAGGACGTGTGTGGTGATAGCGGCCTAGACAAATGTGATGTAGTGTGAGTATGTTCATGACAAGGTTGCCTGTAGCCTTTGGTATCTGTTCTCATTCTCTCATAGCACATCTTCCTAAGTATGTATTTTGTGTGTTGACCAGAACTGATAAGTATATTGATTAAAACACAATACTGTCACGTTCTGACCATATTTTTGTTATTTTACTCTTTGTTTTAGTATGGTCAGGGCGTGAGTTGGGGTGGGCAGTCTATGTTTGTTTTTCTATGTTGGTTTTTGGGTTCGGCCTAGTATGGTTCTCAATCAGAGGCAGGTGTCGTTAGTTGTCTCTGATTGAGAATCATACTTAGGTAGCCTGGGTTTCACTTTTGGTTTGTGGGTGTTTGTTTTCCGTGTAAGTGTTTGGTCCACACGGTACTGTTTCGGTTTTCGTTTGTTCACTTTATTGTTTTGTATTTCAGTGTTCAGTGCGTTTCATTAAATATTACATCATGAACATTTACCACGCTGTGCTTTGGTCCGATCCTTCTTCCACCCAAGACAACCGTTACAGAAACACCCACCACAAGAGGACCAAGCAGCGTGGTAACGGGCAGCAGCAGCAGCGGCCTAAAACACAAGACTCCTGGACTTGGGATGAGATTTTGGACGGCAAGGGACCCTGGGCACAAGCAGGGGAATATCGCTGCCCTAAAGCAGAGCTGGAGGTAGCAAAAGCGGAGAGGCGCCGGTATGAGGAGGCAGCACGGCAGCGCGGCTGGAAGCCCGAGAGGCAGCCCCAAAAATGTCTTGGCTGGGAGGGGCACACGGGGAGTGTGGCTAAGTCAGGTAGGAGACCTGAGCCAACTCCCCGTGCTTACCGGAGAGCGAGAGGGACCGGGCAGGCACCGTGTTATGCGGTGCGTGTGCATAGCCCGGTGCGGTACATTCCAGCTTCTCGTATAGGCCGGGCTAGAGTGGGCATCGAGCCAGGTGCCATGAAGCCGGCTCTACGCATCTGGCCTCCAGTGCATCTCCTCAGGCCAGCGTGCATGGCACCAGCCTTATGCATGGTGTCCCCGGTTCGCCAGCACAGCCCAGTGCGGGCTATTCCACCTCGCCGCACTGGCCTGGCTACGAGGAGCATTCAACCAGGTAAGGTTGGGCAAGCTCGGTGCTCAAGAGCTCTAGTGCGCCTGCATGGTCCGGTCTATCCGGTGCCACCTCCACGCACCAGCCCTCCGGTGGCAGTCCCCCGCACCAGGCTTCCGTCTGTCCTGAGCCGCCGGAGTCTTCCATCTGTCCTGAGCCACCGGAGTCTCCCGTCTGTCCTGAGCCGCCGGATTCTCCCGTCTGTCCTGAGCTGACGGAGTCTCCCATCTGTCCTGAGCCGCCGGAGTCTCCCGTCCGTCCTGAGCCGCCGGAGTCTCCCGTGTGTCCTGAGCCGCCGGAGCTGCCAGTCTGCCCTGAGCCGCCGGAGCTGCCAGTCAGCCGGGAGCCGCCGGAGTCTCCCGCCTGTCCGGCGCTGCCGGAATCTCCCGTCCATTCGGGACCCATGGCTAGGGTCCCCAGTCGGAGGTTGACAGCGAGGGTTGCCGCTCGTAAGAGGCCATGGGGGCACTTGAGGAGGCGGACAAAACTGTGGTGAAGTGGGGTGAAAACGTCCCGCGCCAGAGCCGCCACTACGGACAGACGCCCACCCAGACCCTCCCCTATAGGTTCAGGTTTTGCGGCCGCACCTTTGAGGTGAGGGGGGGGGCTTACGTTCTGACCATAGTTTTGTTATTTTATTCTTTATTTTAATATGGTCAGGGCGTGAGTTGGGGTGGGAAGTCTATGTTTGTTTTTCTATGTTGGTTTTTGGGTTCGGCCTAGTATGGTTCTCAATCAGGGGCAGGTGTTGTTAGTTGTCTCTGATTGAGAATCATACTTAGGTAGCCTGGGTTTCACTTTTGGTTTGTGGGTGTTTGTTTTCCGTGTGAGTGTTTGGTCCACACGGAAATGTTTCGGTTTTCGTTCGTTCACTTTATTGTTTTGTATTTCAGTGTTCAGTTCGTTTCATTAAATATTACATCATGAACACTTACCACACTGCGCTTTGGTCCGATCCTTCTTCCACCCAAGACAACCGTTACAAATACATTGATTGACGATTGAATGCCTATGTGATGAATGAACTCAGAAGATGATTTAAGCCTGTTGTGCTTGTCAGCAGTGATTGTACGCTAGGGGCTAAAGATGATCTCCATGAGAAGCTTGTATTGAGCTGTTTGAGTAATTCAGATTATTAATAAAACATATCTGTTTTTATATATTTCTGGACTGGTCATTCCCATGCTCCACTCCCTGATGAAAAGCAACTGTGTATTTTAGACTAATCCTGAGGACTTCAGCTTTCATAGATAAAAAGTGGTGAAGTAGGGCTATGGCGATATTATTTTATGTGTGAAATCCCCTATGTACATTTGACGATAGTTGGTAAGATCAGGTACCGGAGCATGGGAATAATTGAAGTGTTTATTTATTTGGTAAGGGATCGTTTTAGTATTTGTATTGGTGCATTTAGATTTGTATGCCTCTCTAGTTGCTCTTGGTTTTAGTGGAGCATCTGAAGCCTGGAGTGCACTGTGGTGTTTGGGTGAGTGGGACAGAGTTGTGCTGAGGAGGGGCACTTGCCCAGCACTGTTGTGGCTGGAATGGCTGTGCCCTTCTCTGCTGTCCCGGTGAGTGGTGCGTGGCCTGGTGGCTGGGTGAGTGTGTGGGAGTGTGGGAGGTTTGCGGTGTCACTTCCATGAGGGAGGTCAGAGGGGGACATGCTGAAAAGAGAGTGCATCCCTGGCACCAAAATTATTGCTGCCTCAGTGACGTATTGGCTTGCAGAGAGACTGGGAGCACTTGTTCTGGCGTTCGGTTCGGCAGAGGAGTGCAGGCCCTCAAGAGGCAGCAGAGGCCAGTCCCTGGTCCTTGCCATGAGAAACGTGTATAAAGGTATTTGTTTATCTCTCCCTCTTTGTAAGTTTATTCATTTTATCTGGGATCTCTTACCTTGCCATATGAATTTTGAAACCGCACTAAGAATTTGATCCCAATAGCCAGAAGGGGGAGCCATGGGAAGCATTGAACTACAGAAATTCAGCCGTGGCAATCTATTCATTTTTTACAATAGATATTCTGCCGGTTAAAGTAACTGGGATGTTAGTCCATCTGAGGTCGGATTGAATTAATTTCAGCGTTCTGTTAGTTTCTAGCAATGGTTTTATGGAAGGAATTAAATATATATACTCAAACATTTAATATGGTTAACAATTGGGATTCCATAAGCAGAGATGGAGTCCTCCATTGGGGTCTTGAGAGGCAGTAGATCTGATTTGTTTAGATACAGTGGGGCAAAAAAGTATTTAGTCAGCCACCAATTGTGCAAGTTCTCCCACTTAAAAGGCCTGTAGTTTTCATCATAGGTACACTTCAACTATGACAGACAAAATGAGGAAAAAAAATCCAGAAAATCACATAGTAGGATTTTTAATGAATTTATTTGCAAATTATGGTGGGAAAAAAGTATTTGGTCAATAACAAAAGTTTATCTCAATACTTTGTTATATACCCTTTGTTGGCAATGACAAAGGTCAAATGTTTTGTGTAAGTCTTCACAAGGTTTTCACACACTGTTGCTGGTATTTTGGCCCATTTCTCCATGCAGATCTCCTCTAGAGCAGTGACGTTTTGGGGCTGTTGCTTGGCAACACTGACTTTCAACTCCCTCCAAAGATTTTCTATGGGGTTGAGATCTGGAGACTGGCTAGGCCACTCCAGGACCTTGAAATGCTTCTTACGAAGCCACTCCTTCGTTGCCCGGGCGGTGTGTTTGGGATCATTGTCATGCTGAAAGACCCAGCCACGTTTCATCTTCAATGCCCTAGCTGATGGAAGGAGGTTTTCACTCAAAATCTCACAATACATGGCCCCATTCATTCTTTCCTTTACACAGATCAGTCGTCCTGGTCCCTTTGCAGAAAAACAGCCCCAAAGCATGATGTTTCCACCCCCATACCTCACAGTAGGTATGGTGTTCTTTGGATGCAACTCAGCATTCTTTGTCCTACAAACACAACAAGTTGAGTTATAACCAAAATGTTCTATTTTGGTTTCATCTGACCATATGACATTCTCCCAATCTTCTTCTGGATCATCCAAATGCTCTCTAGCAAACTTCAGATGGGCCTGGACATGTACTGGCTTAAGCAGGGGGACACGTCTGGCACTGCAGGATTTGAGTTCCTGGCGGCGTAGTGTGTTACTGTTGGTAGGCTTTGTTACTTTGGTCCCAACTCTCTGCAGGTCATTCACTAGGTCCCCCCCGTGTGGTTCTGGGATTTTTGCTCACCGTTCTTGTGATCATTTTGACCCCACGGGGAAAGATCTTGCGTGGAACCCCAGATCGAGGGAGATTATCAGTGGTCTTGTATGTCTTCCATTTCCTAATAATTGCTCCCACAGTTGATTACTTCAAACCAAGCTGCTTACCTTTTGCAGATTCAGTCTTCCCAGCTTGGTGTCAGGATTTGGCCAGGGTTGTTCCGGGTTTTGGTCACTAGATGCCCCCATTGTGCTTTTTGATCTTGTGTTTTTTCCCTTGTTCCCCATTATTATTTGCACCTGTGCCTCGTTTCCCCTGATTGTATTTAAACCCTTAGTTTCCCTCAGTTCTGGGCTCTGTGTTTGTATGTTAGCACCCAGCCCTAGTGTTCTGTGTTTTCTTGTCGATTCCGGTGGATGCTCTTGTGGAACTCTGTTTTTGTTTTTGAGTATCTCTTGAGGCTTTTTTGTGCTATTCCTACCACCTTTTGGATTTGCCATTATTGTATTGAAGGACTTCTCCTTTTTACTTTATTAAATACACCGTCTTAAGTACTGCTGTGTCTGCCTCATCTTCTGGGTTCTGCTGACTATTCGTGGCTCAGTTGGTTAAGTGACTGTTTCTCACTCCAGAGACCCAGGTTCGTAACCGGGTCCTGACACTTGGTGCAGGTCTACAATTTTGTTTCTGGTGTCCTTTGACAGCTCTTTGGTCTTCGCCATAGTGGAGTTTGGAGTGTGACTGTTTGAGGTTGTGGACAGGTGTCTTTTTATAATGATAACAACTTCAAACAGGTGCTATTAATACAGGTAACGAGTGGAGGACAGAAGAGCCTCTTAAAGAAGAAGTTACAGGTCTGTGAGAGCCAGAAATCTTGCTTGTTTGTAGGTGACCAAATACTTATTTTCCACCATATTTCCACCATATACCACATAAATCCTTCAGTTTGATTTTCTGGATTTTTTTTCTCATTTTGTCTGTCATAGTTGAAGGGTACCTATGATGAACATTACAGGCCTCTCATCTTTTTAAGTGGGAGAACTTGCACAATTGGTGGCTGACTAAATACTTTTTTGCCCCACTGTACATGTTATGACTTGAGAGGAAGCTGAATTTATCTATGATATCCAATGCGTTTGGGAGTGATTGAGATATATTGTCTAGATATAGTAAAATATTGTCTGTGTATGATGAGATGATGTGATCTGTATATTTTAGGGAAACTTTGTCTGTTGTTTCTAGTGATTCTCAACAGAGCATAGCAGATAATGCCTGTTATAACTATAGTTGAAGGATTGGCATATGATATTTTAATCATAGTAATGAAATTGCAGCCAATTCCCATATGATCCAAGACAGATCAGAGATATGACCTTTCTAGTCTATCAAAAGCTTTTTCAGCATCGAAAGCTGTTATTTCTGATGAAGCATCTAAGATATGTAATGGTTGACAGAGGTTATTCTGAGGATAAATGTTTTGTAACAATCCCACTTTAGTCCATGTGGACCGATTAGTATAAGTACTGTAAGTCTCAAGATGAGATGACAACATTTTGGAAAACAGTTCAATACGTGTTTATAAAAGTTAGGGGGTGATAGAGAGAACACTGGGCAGCATCCTTACCTTTTAAAAATACAAGTGATATTTGTGCTGTATTCACATCTCTCCCAAATGAACTGTTTTAGATTCAAGAGTTGCTATATCAGCTATTTGATTATTACTGCATTGTTTGTTGGCCAGTAAACGGCTGGGACGATTAACATGGAAGTTATGGTTGAGTCTAACGCTCTGTCTTATCAATAATTTAAGTTCTGTCTTGACTTTGGAAAATATAATAGCTACCAGGTTTTTTTTTGTTGTTGCTTTTGTTGAACGCTCATATGCAGTTAACAACATTTCCAATTCTGATATCTTCTTTAATTGTGATTTATTCAACCCAGGTGCAAATGCAGTTGCACTGTTGTTTTCGGTGGCATTCCATAGATTTAACTGTCCTCTTGTGCTTTATTGCTTAATTATTACATTTATCCCACATGTCCAAAATGGCTTTGATGTCTTTCCCAATAGCAGTTGGAATTCAGTTAATTCTAACAACATGCTGTTCAGAGAATAAAAGACTTAGGATCATAGTTATGGAATTGGAGCATCCACAATAATAATTGAAATGTCATTTCCATTATGGATGCATTTAAGTAAGGTGATTCTGCCTTCTTGGTCTTTGTCTTTAGCCAAGATGGTGATTTCAAGTTTTTAAATGTATGATTATGATTACACCTTTAGTTTTGTTTGGGGCTGATGAAAAAGAAGCTGTTTGTCCAAATGTATTTTTAACTTTTATTGAACTCAGCAAGTCAGTTAAGAACAAATTCTTATTTTTTATGATGGCCTAGGAACAGTGGGTTAACTGCCTTGTTCAGGGGCAGAACCACAGATTTTTAACTTGGCAGCTTGGGGAATTGATCTTGCAACCTTTCAGTTGCTAGTCCAACACTCTAACCACTAGGCTACCTGCCACCCCAATATTCTATCTGCATCCTTATGCAGCAGGTGTGTTTCTTGGAGCATTGCTATATCAATATGTTTTCTTGCTAGGATATCAAGACAGCTGGAACATTTGATAGGACAATTTAGCCCTTTCAAATTCCAAGTGAGAACAGCTAACAGTGTCATTGTTTTTCAGACAGGAATGTTATATTAATTATATAATTGTTGTCTTTAGTGTTGATAAGCATGGATGTGTATCAAAAAGCAGCACCCACAGGGAAACCCACCAATTGGTTGTCCCCCCCCCCCAGAAAACCCTCCCTGTAAACTATTTTTCCCTTGCCTCCCCTTCCCTTCCCTGATCCCCCCTTCCCTTTAGTCTTGTGCCTTGTTAGCAGTGGAAAGTTTGCGGGTTGCTTCATCCACCTCGATGTTGGTCGCCTTCTGTTTCAGCAGTTCATCGCTCAGATCTGGTTAGATGCTGATCCTCTTCTCCGGATAGGTCAGAGCCCCCAGATCTGGTTAGATGCTGATCCTCTTCTCCGGATAGGTCAGAGCCCCCAGATCTGGTTAGATGCTGATCCTCTTCTCCGGATAGGTCAGAGCCCCCAGATCTGGTTAGATGCTGATCCTCTTCTCCGGATAGGTCAGAGCCCCCAGATCTGGTTAGATGCTGATCCTCTTCTCCGGATAGGTCAGAGCCCCCAGATCTGGTTAGATGCTGATCCTCTTCTCCGGATAGGTCAGAGCCCCCAGATCTGGTTAGATGCTGATCCTCTTCTCCGGATAGGTCAGAGCCCCCAGATCTGGTTAGATGCTGATCCTCTTCTCCGGATAGGTCAGAGCCCCCAGATCTGGTTAGATGCTGATCCTCTTCTCCGGATAGGTCAGAGCCCCCAGATCTGGTTAGATGCTGATCCTCTTCTCCGGATAGGTCAGAGCCCCCAGATCTGGTTAGATGCTGATCCTCTTCTCCGGATAGGTCAGAGCCCCCAGATCTGGTTAGATGCTGATCCTCTTCTCCGGATAGGTCAGAGCCCCCAGATCTGGTTAGATGCTGATCCTCTTCTCCGGATAGGTCAGAGCCCCCAGATCTGGTTAGATGCTGATCCTCTTCTCCGAATAGGTCAGAGCCCCCAGATCTGCTGCAAGGTGAACAATTAACCGTCTGACTTCGAAACTGTGGATTTGTACAGTCATACACCGAGATCCGTTGTGGAGAGGACCCGTGTAGTGGGACCCAGCTTCCCCTACCCAAACAGTTTCATATAGCCTTCTCATATGTTTATCTGAATGTAAACATTGAGAAAGGAACCCACGTGAGAGGAACACTTGAATGCACCCACCTCTGTTGTTTTTTAAAATCAAATTAACTTCCTTGTGCAGTACTTTCAAAGTCTGGCTCTAAATATCTATGTGCAGAAACACATGTTTCTGCACATAGATATTTTGTCTAGAAATAAGCGAAAAACACAATTGGCCTAAATGACAGAACAGGGAAAATAACGAACAATAAAGAATATCGTATCATATATATATTCTTAGATATTTTTTCTTCATGTAGAAGCCTAAATGAATCTTTGCGCTTTATTTGAGCTTCATTGTATGCAGATAAGTCATCAGGTTAAATAATTGTCATGTCTTGTTATGTCTGTTCCTGTCCTTTCTCTTCACTCTGTCTCTCTCTGCTGGTCTTTTTAGGTTACCTTCTCTGTCTCTCATTCTTCAGCTGTTCTACATCTCCCCTAACTAGCTCATTCACTCTTTCACACCTGTTCTCTCTTCCCCCTCTGATTAGGTCTCTATTTCTCTCTCTGTTCCTGCTACTTTCAGTGTCTGATTCTTGCTTGTGTTTTTGATGCCAGAAGCAAGCTGTCGTCTCGTTTGCTTCCACCTTGTCCTATCCTGTCGGAGTCTGCCTGGCAGGTGCATCCTGCACTATACTACGTTCTTTTTGTTCCATTGTCAACGTTGGAAGAGGATTTATGCCATTCCTGTTTTTCATTAAAGAACTCTGTTTTCTGTTAAAGCCGCTTTTGGGTCTTCACTCAAGTACATAACAATAATAGTCTAAATGAAGGTATGCCGATCTCAATAAGTAGGACAGGGTCATCTCTATTACTCATTCAATGTACAAGAGCCATCAATAGGTTTGTTGTCATTACCAGGCCTAAATAAATACAATTACCAAAAGTTGTAACATAAATCTGTATACCGATGACACTTGTGTATTGCATTGCACCCACGGTTGACGAAATTCTTTCGGATATTCAATCTGCCTTCATTGCATTGTAAAAAGCCTTTGTTGAACTGAAATTGGTACTTAATGCATGTCAAATCAAGTATGTTATTCTCCAACGTAAAAATTAAATGTATCCGATGATTTGTTAATTGGATAGTGCTATTATTGATCGTTTCCGGGTTTATAAATATCTGGGCATCTGGATTGAAGGAAAGCGATCTTTCAAAAAGCATTTTGAGGAGTTAAGAAATTAAGAATTGAAATGTGCTTATTGTATAGGAATAGGCCATGCCTTTTATTATATGGCAGAAAACAAATCATTCAGTCGCCATTCATACCGGTCATAGACTACGGGGATATTGTCTATATGAATGCAGCTGCCATTGTATTAAAGCCATTGGATACAGTTTATCATAGGGCAGTAAGCTTTATTACGGGTGATAAGTTCAATACACATCAATGCATTTTGTATCAGAAAGTACGCTGGCCCTCTTTGAAATCCCGTAGATCAATGCATGTTCATAAAGCCTTCCTTACTTTTGGAGTGGCTCTCTAAAGTCGGATGAATTGGTGCCTCGAGGGAAATTTAAAAAGGCTGATTGAGGACCTTTTTTTACTGAAAACCATGTTTGTTTTCTATGATTGTTTTGCTTTTAGTGTATTGATGTGAATATTGATGTGTAGTGATGTGCATGCAGGGCTCATCTGAGAAAGAGACCTTGATCTCAGCTTGAGAATAAAACTAATATTTTAAAAAGTACCTTAAGATTACCCTAATCAAAAAGTGCAACTTGTCTTTCCTCCCAAGGCCAAGTTGTAATAGCAGCTCAATAATACCATCAATAATAAGGTAAACTTTGAAGTCATACAAATGATTTAGCTATAAATATGAATGGGCAGCTTGACATAAAGCGATACTCTATTGCAGACAGTGGTTAAACTGTTGTGGCACCAACTACAGTGTGTAAGCATAGACTCCGGTCACATGGATCTAGGCTACTGCACAAAGCCACCTGCCCCGTCTCATCTCTCAGCCACCTCTCAGCCACCTCTCAGCCATCTCTCAGCCATCTCTCAGCCATCTCTCAGCCACCTCTCAGCCATCTCTCAGCCACCTCTCAGCCACCTCTCAGCCACCTCTCAGCCACCTCTCAGCCACCTCTCAGCCACCTCTCAGCCACCTCTCAGCCACCTCTCAGCCATCTCTCAGCCACCTCTCAGCCACCTCTCAGCCACCTCTCAGCCACCTCTCAGCCACCTCTCAGCCACCTCTCAGCCACCTCTCAGCCACCTCTCAGCCATCTCTCAGCCTCGTCTGAACAGTGACATCACAATTAAGTTTGATTCCTTGTTGAATAATAGGGTGTCATTGTGCACAGTACTGTATACATCACTCTGGTTAGATTTGATACATTTTCCCTCACTAGTTAGCTTAGGTCTCGCATGGTGGTAAGGCTCATGGTTTATAATATTGAACCAGGATAGCGTCCTCATGAATCAAAGCAGGAGCCCCTGTCCATTTATCATTCATCATTGTTGCATCATGATATTCAGGTGATTCAATATGAATGAGCTCACTGGGCTGAGACGGTGTGCCAAAAAGAAAGAGCTGGCTGAAAGCGAAGAGAAATCAATGTACACAGGAAAGGCTGTTCTCAGCAGTACTGGAGAGTTGGCTTTTCCAGCTATAGGCTTCTGTTCTGTTCTCCATATCACAAAGATCTGAAGACTTGGAGGACAATAGGCTTAGCTTCGTTCAGGAGGTAGGTACGCAGACACCCACATAACGCACACCTTTCCATAACAAGTGTGACAGCCTAAGCAGGCCTTTCTCAGTTTGGATTTATGCGAGCGATGATGACCACTTTGGTTATTGTTTCAGTGATGTAAAAATTAGATGGAGGGACAAGGTAAAGATTACAATGCATTTTTTATGAGGCCCATGGTTTCATATGCATTATTGTACCTAGTGTGGAAAATGCCCTGCATTAAAAGTGAGGGATTGCTTACAGTGATGATCTAATGCTTCACAAATAAAACTCACTCTTGCATAATAATAACCAAGACGTCTGTTATACATTTGAAGATCTTCTATGGCCTACTTGTTTGTTTAGCATGAACTATTGGGATATGTGGTGAATGAATGAAGATTCTGATAATTGTTATATCCTCTTTTGACCAGCAGGGGGAGTCCGGAACACATTACAGCAGGATTTACAAGACCAAGTTATTGACTAAGATTATTTAAGATTTCTCATCAATACATTTATTTACTATGAGGTATCAAATATATTGCATTAGTTACAGAAGGGAAAATGAGTCAGAACCATCATAGCCTACAACCAAAAGGGGCAACTGTAATGAAGGCCCTGCTACTGGGTGCTCCTGCACTGACAAGCCAGCCAGACAAACTCTGCTTTCGTATACTGGCCAATCACCTCCTTAGCACCCTGCCCTTGGGCAGGTGAGTTACACCCTTAGCAGAGTTGCGAACAACCAGATTTATCAGGTTTGTAGGGGTACAGTCTTCAACCTAGCTTCCTGTACAGTATTGCAGAGGTCAAACAGTATGAGAACCTGCACTAAAACCCCGTTTAGTTCAAAGACTTCAGGAACTTTGTCTCAGTGCTATGAAATTAAGTCAACAGAGTAGATGGGTTCCCTGCAGACCTCTTCTTCTACTTCTTGATGCAGGTAAATGGCCAGAGGTGTCTGACGCGGCCGTGAACAAAAATAAAGTGCAGCAATTCACACCTTTACACCATTGCATTGTGCCCATTGGACTAGAGGCATCCACCCTCTCTGGCAGTGTTCCACTCTACAGATTGTCCCCTGCAAATAATTAATGATTATTGTCCTACTTTGCAATTAAAACGCCATTCTCAGAAGAGACAGCGGATGATGCAGTGTGTATTTAGGCCTACAAAGTCATTTATTCAATTCCAAATTAAAACATGCATCTTTAGCGTTAAACTGGGGGAAAATAATGCTTCGACATTGATCTTGGTGGACGATAATGTCTGTTCTGCAATAAAACTGGAGATTAAAAAAAAAAGTAAATTAGCTGAGGTCATTGTGCAGTTCAAATGGATACCTTCAGTAGTCTTGTCATGGAGATGAGTTTACATGAATACGCTGTTTGAACTTCAGCTTCATCATACAGTGTGGTGGTGATCAACGTGCATATCAGATAATGATGACATACAGCTAGCAGCAAATCTCAACACTTCACCTTGAGTTTTGATGTCTCATTATCACCTTTGTCCCACCATTCCCCTTTCTCTGTGCCTTTCTATCTCTCTCCTTCTCCCTCTCTCTCTGAGAGATGGCTGGGCTTGGCATATGGGCTCCCCCTCTGACCTTTCCCAGGCCAGACACAGAGGTCGACAGGACTGAGAGAGAAACCATTGATCTGGAACATAACAGCAAGCAGCCTTGTATGGAGACCACCATTGGCCTCAGCTTCAGTGAGAGAGGGGGAGGGAGAGAGATACTGTACAAAGTGCAATATTCTCATGTGTGCATTTGTCCTGACATTGTAATGTACACAGTATCTTTATCTGCATCCTCTCTATTCCTGCTGTGCAGGCAGGTTGACATTTATTGGGATGAGTCTTGTCCTGGAGGCAGAAATGAGTGATTTCCTCTAGATGGGCCAGCTGCAAAGTGAAAATGGTCTATATTGTAAAAATTCATAAAAACAAAAATGTGCTTAATTAAAGGTTAGTGTTAAGCATTAGGGTTAGCAGTGTGGTTAGGATGTTGTGACTTTGTGGCTGTGCCAACTAGTGCAGTGGGAAGGAAGTAAGTTATTAGAGCCGGTGCAGTGCATTGTAAATCCATTCAGTGTTGCTGTCACAGCGATTCTGTTCCATCGAATTAAGTGGGGTCAATCCGACAAATCAAAAGATTACACTGAGGAGTGAGCGAGGACCAATTGCACTCACACACACAAACTTGCACCTTGCACGTGCAGGAACGCATGCACACACACACACAGACACACACGCACAATCTACCTTGCGTGACAGTCCGATCGCAAGGACCTAGAGCAGACAATGAGATGTGGTAGTGATTGTGCTGAGTGGGATGCTCTTGAGTCTGGGGACCTTAGCATTCGACACACATCACTTGCAGCAACCCAAGCTTCCTTTAATTATTACACGGGCCTGGCTAATCGATTGCATATGACTAATCCTAGTTTTATATTAATTTGAGCCAGTGTCATATTTAAAGCAAGCACAGTGATTTCTGTCTGTATGTGGGTAATTGTGTATGTGTGTGTGTGTGTGTAATTGTGTGTGTGTGTGTGTGTGTGTGTGTGTGTGTGTGTGTGTGTGTGTGTGTGTGTGTGTGTGTGTGTGTGTGTGTGTGTGTGTGTGCGTGTGTGTGGCTTATACTCCGCAGTATGACCATGCTCTTTGAGGAACAGCACGCTTTTGTTTCAGAGTCCTAGCAGTTTCCTCAAGGTTTCCTTCGGTTGTTTCTCTCTGCTAGTTCAGATGGACAACATTCCTCAAAAGTTCCCCTGAGCTGTGATGTTCCATCTGCTTTCTCACGGGACCGCAGTGCACATTGCTGCTGTTCATTTCTCTCACACAATATCAATTAGAAGTTAAGAACTTGTTTAGACTGTGTGATCTATCATTTTAGTGCTTTTAACTTCAAACCCCATTTAGACTTTATCCGGAGCGTCAGTTTCTGTGAGTTTTGATGTTACATTTAAGTGGAGAGTAATACAGTATTGAATGTGTTTCCCTCAGCTTCCGCGTCTTGTCTCCATATTGTGGTTGGTGTAATGTGTTGTGTGTGTTAACAATAACCTTGTGTTTGCTCTGTTTGACTGTGTAACAGGGAGGACTCGGCAGCGGGGCATTAAGTGAGTGGTGGGGGAATAATTAGGAGACTGTGTGAGATGTAACTGAACAGTCTGGCTGGCAGAAACACTTTGGCCCACAGCCAAATGACTTCAGTACTAAGTGTTTCCAAAATTAGACTCAAGCAACTCTTACCCTCCAACTCACTCTCTTCTTGTTTTTCATCTACATCACTCGCTCTTTCTCCTTACCCCCTCTATCTTTATTGCTATCTATCCACTCTGTTCTACCTGGTCTCAGAGCATTTTGTATTATTCTGTACGTAAATCCGAGGCGCTCATTTTAGTATGATATGTTTCGTTTCATATGGTATGTATTAATCTTTGTATGTCCATCATAAATTTCGTATGATAGGTTACGATTTACAATTCGTATTGTATGTTATGAATTTGTAAAATGCACAATGTTACAAATTTGCAAACGTACGATATGTTACAAATTCTAGCTAGGTGGTTCATGTTAGATAGGTGGCTGACATTAGCTAGCTGGCTAACGTTGGCTTGGGGTTAGGGTTAAGTTTAGGAGTTAGGTTCAAGGGTTAAGATTAGGGTTAGGGTAAGGGTTAGCTAAAAGGGCGAGGGTAAGGGTTAGTTAACAGTAGTTGCAAAGTAGCAAAAACAATGTAGGTATTGAAAAGTTGGTAAAAGGGTCAAGTTGTCCGCAAAGAGATTCGAACTTGCAACCTTTGGCTTGCTAGATGTTCACGTTATACACCCATCCATCCTCCCTGATCAACCACCCTACTTTCGTTTTTGCTTTAGGTAACTATCTGTCTTATGTAACCATATCAAACATAACATATCAGACTAATTTGACTGTCCCAGATTTATGTTTACTATGTTACGTCTAGTCTATGAGACCAGGCTGCTCTGTTATTTAGAACTCAAAATTGATTATATACAAGAATGACAAAACATACTGCTCATTATGCTTAAAGATATATCAATGATTATTGTCTTCTCTATTGGTGTGGAAATCATTTGACATATTGCAAACAAATGCCTGCTGCTTTGCAATGAGTTATTGGTCTGAATAATGTAGCACGATTTATAACGACGAATACAGCCCTGGGAAAGAGTCCATTTGCCTCGATATTTTACGACACAGTACACGTAATGCCAAAACTCAGTTGTAAAACACTTGATGGCCAAACAGAAGCCAAAGACATGGGGTTTGTGTTTATGTGTAAATGTATGCTTGTCCCTCTCACTATTGATAGTGCTGTATTCGGTCTTTTCCATCTTGGGGTCGGTCAATAGAAGGCGTCTCACCCAGAGAGAAAGCGATAACGGACATAGCTGAGGGGGTGGATAGACCATGGACCTCCAATCACACACCTCTCCAGAGACAGCCAGTAACCACAGCCTCTACAGAAGCAGCTCTGGTGAGTCTGCGTCATCATGTGTGTCTCCAGAGTAACACAGAGGCCTGGAGGCAGACAGCACTGTGACTGGTGGCAGCGACAACATCCCGCCCTTTGGCCCAAGATGGAGCTTTCCCGATCAGAGCGCATCTTCTGTTACACGACATGAACCTATGACAGTACACTCAACCCCACAGTGACCGCTGACCACAGAATGGGATTCAGGAATATGTAATAAATCCTTCAGTTGGGCCATGAGATGACCCATGGTTCGGCTGATGATGAGATAGCAGTTATCACATTCTTTATCTGCTGCACTATCGCGGAGTTCTCAGAAAACACATTCAAATAATGCAAGGGGTGAACGCTCCGCGGCATGAGAAAGATGACGAAGTCATATAACGGGCTGGATTATGGATCACCACTCTTACACGATGGGCTGAGCTTTTACTGTGAAGCTGTGGTGTACAGCGATTCGTGCTGTGGCTGCACTCTTGACATCCCAGCCCAGGGACGAACGATGCACGTTGACTTTGAGAATAATGTGTTGGCATCATTAGCTCAGTGTTAATGCAGGGCTGAAGTCCTGGGCTATTGAGCGCTGCATAATTTATTAGATTTCATGCTGGTGATTATTTCAGATTGAAATGGATGTGATCCCGTATTGTTCCGCACTGTTAAGCTGTGCAGAGTGAGTAATGAGGCTGCAGTGGAGAGTTGAGAGGAGCGGGGTGGACAGGCCAGAGCCAGAGAGCCAGAGCCAACTCACAGCCAGGCAGCCAGCAGATACTGTAATGCAGCCAGGACATAGCTACTGTAGCTAGCTAACATCTCTGGCTACTGGAGGGGAATCCACAGGTGAGCACTGTGGGGCACAATGGGTCTCCTTTTACTATACAGGATAGCTGAGAGTGTTGCAATTGCAAGGTTCAGAGAAGTGCTATAAACCCCTTATATTACAGTAATTGTGGGTAATATTTCTCTATTTTCTCTGCTGTGTGATTATAGTGGGACCGAGTGTTTATTTTTGGAGGCAGGGGAAGTGTTTGAATTATTTCATGATTTGTTTTGTTTGTGTGAGTGAACAAGATAGAAGGTGTGAATGTGTGTGCGTTCGCGTGTTTGCATGTTCCATCTGCCATTGGGTGAGTGTGAATAGGACAGGCGGAGGCCTCGGTGCAGAGAAGCGATGTCACAGAGTCACTGTGCAGGAATGGGAAACAGGGGAAATAATGGGCACAGATTCTTCCATTTAACTCAGTATTGATTTCTGTTCCTTCCCTTTGGGTTGTGTCTTCCCTGGTCCTCTTCTGGATCTGCCTGCCATGAGAAGTAGCTGCGTCTCTGAAACAGGGACTTAGTCCTGGGAGAGAGGGAGAGTTCATTCACTCTGCAGCCCTGCAGCCTACACAGGCAGCTAGCTAACAGATATGGAGACAGGATACCAGTCTTTTCCCCTCTGTTGGGGCTGATTGAAACTACTAACCCTCATTAGATCCTATATCGGGCACTTTCAGATACATGGAGTTGCTGTCCTCTCCCCGACCATGTCTCCTGGGTGGCGGTCTGGGGAGATATCTAAACTGTTAGCTGTCCATGAGTTGCCTGCCAGATGCCACAGGTAGCTGGAATGCTGCGTGCTCCTGGCTTAGCTTTCCCCAGTACAGTAACCCTGAGGGCTGGCAGTGACCTGGTACAGTGAGTTCCATCAGCAGCCATACACCCAGAACCTCTGGGGTTCCTCTCTCTCTCTGTCTGCTGATGGCACTGGGAGACAACACTGTTTAATTGCAAACGGCCGTGCACAACAACTTTATTTACCGGTTTAATTGTTGTGCAGAGGGGCCCAAAACCTCGTTGGAGATAACTCATTTAAACACAGCTTATCTCCTGGGAAACACAAAGAGAGGGAGAGGCGAGGCAAAGTCAGCCGGCATCCGCCACTAAAGGGTAATATATGAATCTTCCCCTGTAACGGATTGGCATAGAGTGTAGTTCTGTGTGTAATAGTACCCAGGGACCCTCTGGCCCCACATCATGGAGGGAAAAGGCCTGCATTGACTCCAGCCTCATTTCAAGGTGCTTTCTCTTTCTGATGCTCATTATTCTGAGGCTCTGCCACAGTGCTGTTGGTCTTGTTCTGCTGTGCTCTGATCTGCTGTGGCCATGTTGTTGTAAAGCTGAGACAGAGGTCTGGTCCCCAGGTCACATCGCGGGCCTCGTCATGTTTAAGTGGAATCGTAAACAGAGGTTCTGTCAAGGCCTGGCTGGCAGACCTGCTACACCTGGGAGGAACACTAAGGAACACACAACACTGTACACACACACACACACACACACACACACACACACACACACACACACACACACACACACTACTGTGTTCTAACTTGCTGGACTGATGCTGACAAGTGCTACTGGAAATTATGTTGCAAAATAAAACAAGATGTGAAAAAACACACGCACACACTCACTCACTCTGCAGCATAAATGCACACTGGAGTTCCCCCTATGTATGTCCTGTCAGTTGATGTGACTTATTTCCATTTCTGTCTTCACGCATTTCTTTTCTCTCTGTGTGTCTGTCACTCTGCTTTAATAAGAGGGGTGAGAGACAGACCCCCTGTTTCTCTACTAACTGATTATCCCGTAGCTCAGCGGTGCCTCAGCCTTGCAGGTGTGGAGCAGACGGACTGATAGTGGCTAGTTATGGCCCTGCTCCCTGCCGGCTCGGTGTCTAAGTGATGGGCTGCGGTGGCATGACGTGCCCAGCGCTCTGCCCTCTGCTCCTGAGTGTCCATCTCATCATCGACATGAGGACAACACAGCTTCTCTTTCTTTTATTTCTCCTTCTTATTGTGTCTTTGCTCAATGCACTTGTCAGTGTTGTTGTTGTATTTTTCAGGATGTTTTCCTTGGCTGTTTGGCAGATATGGTGAAACCACCCCCCCTCCTCCTCTGAACCTATCACTGAGCTGTCTGTTCCCTCCTGTCGCCTCGTTTGTTTCTGCATGAACCTCCTCAGAGAGAGATGCCATCCGATGCCCTTGTCAGGAAATACCAGTCCACGAAAGGTCATCTCTCTCTCTCTCTCGCGCTCTTCTCGTTCTTTTTTCTTCTCTTTCTCACTGTCTCTCTATTCTCTTTCTTTTCAATCTCTATCCCCTCTATCTCTGGGGTATTCAACTCTCTCCTTGTCTCTCTCTTTGTCTCTCTTTCTTCTGTGAGATTCAGGCATGTACTACCCCGTTGAGGTCTACAGTCAATTCATGCATGTTTAGACCATCCCGGCGAAAGGAAAATGTGCATCTTCTTTGTTTTGTGTGTGTGTGTGTGCCTCGGGGGTTACACTGTAGTTTGTGTCTATGAGAGAGTGATATAGAGTGTGTGTGTGTGTGTGTGGGGGGGGTTCTCTCCCATGAACAGAGAAGTTCATGTGTGAAGGTAGGTCGAGCCAGAGGACAGGAGGATGGGAGGGAGGCTGGCAGAGTGGAGAAGCAAGGATTTAGCGCTTCATTAACCCCACCCCCAACCCCACTCACCCCCACTTCAGTCCGTCACCCCTCCTTATTCCATCCCCCCTGCCAAATGCCCCCGCTCCCGTCCCGTGTTAGCCTGCCACAGCTACATTCCACTACCCCTCTCCCCCTGTCTCCCTCAGACCCGTGGGCCTCTCATGTTCTGTCCCCATCATAACCCATAATATGGTCTCTGTAGGCTGTAAATGGGGATACATTTCTACAGGTACACCAGTCATATTTTCCCATTCCCTGCTCCCCTATATCCAGCCATGGTTGTCTCAAGGACAGTCTTCCTCTCTCCCTCTCCCTCTCCCTCTCTTCGGCAGCAGCGTCTAGATGTATATGGGTCCTGAATGCGGTGCAGGAGCCAGTCAGAGGGTTCATTCATGGTGTGATATGTATGCTGAGTACACATTGGAATGAGGAGGGAGGGAGGGATAACTATTCCTGTGGGATGCTCTATGGCAGGTGTCACATGGTGTTCAAAGGAGAAGTACAAGATGATCTCAGTATTTTTTATTGGTATGGAGCAGGTGATAAGAGGGACAGAGCAGAGTAGGGAGGGAGAGGGACTACTGAGTGGAATCTGAACACAATACTACAGTTACATCAGTCTCTCTGACCTATCTGTCTGTCTACCATTATTTCTCCCTGTAGAACCTACTGGGTAGACAGCATATGTCAGTCTGGACTGTGTGTGTATACATATGTGTGCTGATCGTTGGTGTGTTTAGGGGACAGATATAGATATTTGCTTTTAACTGTGAATAGTTGGGCGTGTGCATATGGGTATGGGTCTGTGTTAGCGTGCGAGGCCGCCCGTGTGTGAGAATCAGAGGGAGAGGAGAGCGGTAGAGAGAGAAAGGATCTATGAATAGCTGGTCTCACACTCCTCTCTGGGATAGAGGGCATTCGTTATCTCCTGGTCCGCTGGGAGTTCCCACCTCTTTAAAATGCGGCCAGTTGAGATGCCCCTGAAAGGGGGCCGGGCTTACGTTTAACCTGCGTTGCGGCAGGCCGTAACCATAGCAATTTATTTTACAATGTGATGGCACAATTTAGGGATTTCCTTTGTCGAGCCCTTCTTGTTCGCGGTCGCATTGCAGAGGTGTGCTACAGTAAATTGCTTTAGACTCTAGAAGAGTGGCTCATCATTCCTGGACCGGCTTCATGTTCCTCTGTGGAGACTTGATGTTTCTAATTGACTCCTCGTCCTTTAGTATTTCACCCGTCATTGTGTCTTTTGTCGATTGTTTTGTAATCAACTTTTCACAAATACAAATTTGCTTTCTCAAATACAAATCAGAGCGCAAGAACACTGGTCCATTTGGATAATTTGCTAGTTTAGACGAACAGAATCCATTGATTTTCTCTCAGGGAGTGCTATAGTATTATATGAAATGTGTTGTTTTTCTGACTGGTGAAGTAATGAATTATCTTAAGGAGGATAATAACACAGACTCTCTCTCTCGTTCTCTCTCTCTCGTTCTCTCTCTCGCTCTCTCTCTCTCTCGTTCTCCCTCTCTCTGCTGAATGAGACATCACAGCCACCGCTCCCCCAGCGCAGCACCAGTCTCACTCATATCGATGTTATCCGCACATTTTATTTTTAGTTTACGCTAATGACTGATTAATTATTCCCAGCTCCAATGACCATTCAATTACCACCAACACATACAAATGTCCATGTTTGGCTAAATAACGCTTTGCAATCATGCCGTGCCACATTACTGAGCTAATTGGGGTTAATTAAGTAACTGGTAAGTAAAAACACATTAATGAGCCTAATTAAGGATATCATTGGTGTGGGTATAAGGAAGTAACGCAGTAGTTACTGGAGTCAACTTCCCATCACTACCCCTCTTTCAGAAGACAATCAGACAATCATAGACTTTCATGGGTAGCGATTGAGAATTGCTGCTTTCAAGGCAAGGCAACTGTTTTGTTTCGATATGATTGTAGTACTGTGTATGTGAGCATGTCTCTGCCTGTATGTATGTACTTTATGTCTTTGAGTGGGAGCGTATATGTCCTTAACTCAGACCTATCAACTGACCAATCCTGTGTGTAGTTCTGTGCGATGTGGTGGTATGACAGCCAGTGCTGTATGATGACAGTTGAAGCAAGGCTTCCCTGGATCTGAATCACTGCTGAAGTGTCTGAGCCATGAGAGATGTGGCTCTCGGCACTCACACAGGCAAGGCAAGGCAGACACACAGGCTGACAGGGAGAAACAGGCAGATGGGTGGGTAGGCAGACAGGGCAGAGAGTCGAGCAGGCAAGACAAGCAGGCAAGCAAAGAGACAGACAGAGGCCTAACAGCACACGCCACAGATAAGACTACGCCTGTGAAGATAGGACCTTTCAGACCAGCAGGACATAGACAAGCAACAGTAGAGCAGAGGAAAGGAGAGGAAGAGACAATGAGAGCGTAGAGCATCAAGAGGGACAGTAATTCCTCATTCTGATCCTTCACTACCAAGGAAGGAGGTACCACCCTGTAACGATCTTATTACAGATTATGAAACTTTAATTTCAGTCTACTCCAAGGGAAGGCTCCTTTAATGTAAATGTTGCCAACATCTTAGTTCAACAATCTGGTCTGGGAAATACTGGGATGGTCAGTAATCAGGCTCTGGTCATAAGGTTCAAATCTGTGTGCTGTCTTATGATGTGAACTTGAAAAAAGATGCATCGTCCATCGCCATCGTCCAGACATTTGTTTGTGTTATTACATACAGATGGAAAGAACTTTTGGATATCAGAGTGGCGGTAACTCACCAGCATTAAGACCAGGAATACGACTTTCCCGAATTGGATCTTTTGTTCGTACCCCCAGGGCAAATGAACTCATTCCAAGGGCTGCTCCAAAACACCGCCGGCGGGGGAAGAGGTATTCGGAGTGGAGTTCTAGTTCAACTCAGGAGGCGTGCAGACCGTCCACCACTTACAAGTATATTACTCGCTAATGTTCAGTCTCTGGATAGTAAAGTAGACAAGCTCAGGGTGAGGATCTCCTTCCAGAGAGACATCAGGGATTGCAACATACTCTGTTTCACGGAAACATGGCTCTCTCAGGATATACTGTCCCATCTTGACAGCCATCAGTAATAAAGAAATCTCCAGTAAGAAGAAGGGCGGGGGTGTATGTTTTATGATTAACTACTCTCTACGTTCCGGGTAGCCTCTGAGAATAACATCGACGAATATGTTTGTACGAACCTGAAAGCGCAAACCACCGCATTTAACCATGACAAGGTGACTGGGAATATGGCTGAATACAAACCGTGTAGCTATTCCCTCCGTAAGGCAATCAAACAGGCAAAATGTCAGTACAGAGACAAAGTGGAGTCACAATTGAATGTCTCAGACACGAGACATATGCGGCAGGGTCTACAGACAATCACGGACTACAAAGGGAAAACCAGTCATGTCGCAGACACAGATGTCTTGCTTCCGGACAAGCTAAACACCTTCTTCACCCATTTTGAGGATAACACAGTGCCACCAACGCGGCCTGCTACCAAGGACTGTGGGCTCTCTTTCTCCATGGCCGACATGAGTAAGACATATAAGTGTGTTAACCCTCGCAAGGCTGCCTGCCCAGACGGTATCCCTAGCCGTGTCCTCAGAACATGCGCATTACCAGCTGGCTGGAGTGTTTTCAGACATAGTCAATCTCTTCCTATCCCAGTCTGCTGTCCCCACTTGCTTCAAGATATCCAACATATTCCTGTACCCAAGAAAGCAAAGGTAACTGAACTAAATTACTATTGCCCCATAGCACTCACTTCTTTCATCATGAAGTGTTTTGAGAGGCTAGTTAAAGGATCATATCACCTCTACCTTACCTGACACCCTAGACCCACTTCAATTTGCTTACCGCCCCAATAGATCCACATACAATGCAATCGCCAACGTACTCCACACTGCCCTATCCCATCTGGACAAGAGGAATACCTATGTATGAATGCTGTTCATTGACTATAGCATTCAACACCATAGTACCCTCCAAGCTCATCATTAAGCTCGAGGGCCCTGGGTCTGAACCCCGCCCTGTGCAACTGACTTCCTGACGGGGCGCCCCCAGGTGGTGAAGGTAGGCAATAACACCTCCACTTTGCTGATCCTCTACACATCGGCCCCTTCCTGTACTCCCTGTTCACCCATGGCTGCATGGCCACGCACACCTCCAACTCAATCATCAAGTTTTCAGACGACACAACAGTAATAGAGGCCTGATTACCAACAATGACGAGACAGCCTAGAGGGAGGAGGTGAGGGCCCTGGGAGAATGGTGCCAGGAAAATAACCTCTCATTCAACACCAACAAAACAAAGAAGCTTATCGTGGACTTCAGGAAACAGCAGAGGGAGCACGCCCCTGTCCACATCAACGGGACAGCAGTGGAGAAAGTGATAAGCTTCAAGTTCCTCTGAGTACATATCACTGACGATCTGAAATGGTCCACCCAAACAGACTGTGTGGTGAAGAAGGCACAACAGTGCTTCTTTAACCTCAGTAGGCTGAATAAATTTGGCTTGGCCCCTAAAACCCTCACAAACTTCTACAGATGCACACCACCTGGTACAACAACTGCACCCCTCGCAACCGCAGAGCTCTCCAAAGGGTGGTGCGGTCTCCCCAACGCATCACCAGGGGCAAACTACTTGCCCTCCAGGACACCTACAGCAGCCAATGTCACACGAAGGCCAAAAAGATCGTCAATGACATCAACCACTCGAGCCACGGCCTGTTCACCCCACTATTATAAAAAAGGCGAGGTCGGTATATGTGCGTCAAAGCTGGGACTGAGAGACTGAAAAACAGCTTCTATCTCTAGGCCATCAGAATGTTAAATAGCCATCACTAGCCGGCTTCCACCCGGTTACACAACACTTCACCTTATAGGCTGCTGCCCTATATACATAGACTTGGAATCACTGGACACTTTAGTAATGGAACACTTGTCACTTTAATAATGTTTAAATAATGTTTACATACTGCCTTACTCATCTCATAAGTATATACTGTATTCTATTCTACTGTATTTTAATCAATGCCACTCCGACATTGCTCAATCAAATATGTATATATTTCTTAATTCCATTATTTTACTTTTAGATTTGTGTGTATTGTTGTGAATAGTTTTTAGATAATACTGAACTGTTGGAGCTAGGAACACAAGCATTTCACTACACCCGCAATAACATCTGCTAAGTATGTGTATGTGACCAATAACATTTGATTTGTTTCGGATGTTGGGCCAGTGGAGCTGATCAGATACATTGATCACAATGTTCCTCTGCTTTAGGCCCCGGTATCGTTCCCTTTCCATTCCCTGGCTAGGCTGATCTGAGCTTACTGAGCTGAATCTTATGAGCGTGTTTAGCAATTCGATCGTTTTGATTTGTTTCCTGTTTGCGGCTGCAGGAGGGAAAGGGGGGGTGGACTGCAAATAGTCTGGGTAGCCATTTGACCAGATGTTCATGATTCTTATGGCTTGGGGGACATAACAGTCTATGACTAGGGTGGCTAGAGTCTTTGACAATTGTTAGGGCCTTCCTCTGACACTGCCTGGTATAGAGGTCCTGGATGACAGGAAGCTTGGCCCCAGTGATGTACTGGGCAGTGATATAGCCTATCATCCACGTTTTCCAACCACTAGATTAGTTTATAGCGTTCCTTTCCACTTTCCCCTTTTCCCAAATGAGGTGAACAATATGTACTACATTACATCTGCAGAAAAATACAAGATCTATTTTTTCTCCTGAACAGAGTGAGAGTCAGAAACAGCTAACACAGACTGTCCGTGGTTTTGTCTGCTGTTTTAAACCTGTCAATCCCACAGCATTTCCCTTTCCTCAGTCCTCACTGTATCAGATGTATCTGCTGTCCCCCAGGTCCTGCTGGTCCCACTGGGTCTGGGCTGCTTTCGACTTAGGAATGCAACAGGCTCTATCCACTCTGCCTCGATCTCAGTCCCAGGTGGTATCACACTCAAAAATATAGAACCATGCTGGAAGCATAATAGTGTGTGCGTGTGTCTAGATGGGTTTCAGGTGTGTGTGTGTGTGTTTGCCTGTGTGTGTGTTGTGAAGACTATGTGTGTGTGTGTGTGTATTGCTGTGACTGTGTGTGAGCCAGATATAGAGACCTCCCGGCTGCTCTCCCATTGACTTCCACTCTGTCTGATACAGGATGTCAGTTTAGCAGTCCATTGAATATCTACCAGGTCTTTATTTATGACACACAGGATGAAGTGTTGCTCTCTCTTTTTTCTTCTCGTTTGAAGAAGAAGTATTGGGAGAGAAAGAGGGAGGGGGCAGGGAGGGCGGGGGGAGGGGGGAGAGAGATAAATCAATAACATTTTTACAGAAAGCCCTTGTGTAGAAGTAGTGGAATGGAAAAAGGGGGATGGGGGGTGGGGGATGCAGGGTTCCCCTCAGCCCAGCCTGTCTCTCAGTCTTCTCACGCAGGCCTCCCACTGTCATTCCCCTAGCCAGACTAGATTCTGACCTTACCCTCGTTAAGTACACCTTCCCCTGCAAGGTTGGACAGGGATTCTGTTTTGATTAAGACACCGTGGAGCCGGTGCAAGAAAACATACCTGAATCCAGGAATAGTTCATGGTTCTGTACTCCAGATGTTCCCATCATCCAAAAAGCTACATCGAGAAGATGCCTTTTTCATCCTCACGCTAGATAGGATAAGCCACAGCAGCCATTTTGGAATGCACGTCACATTGAACAACAAGGGGTCTGATTGGCTGACTATCCTTTGTTGTTCAATGCTATGTGCATTCCAAAATGGCTGCTGTGGCTTCTGCTACCTAGCATGAAGACGCAAAAGGCAGTACATTTTAAATTTTTAAGTGCAGTATTTCAATCTTCTCGATGTAGCTTTATGGATAATGAGAAAAGTACAGTGCCATGGACTGTTCCTGGATTGAGGTACGTTTTCCGAGACATAGTTTATGCCAGTTCCGACATATTCAGAAAAAAAACAAGGTGTAGGCCTATTTACAAGCGTTATGGTCAAAATCTATTCTGGCTAAAATTCCCAATGTACCTGCCACCATCAGTAATGTCTCAAAAACAGAGTCTGTGTGATTCCCTGTGTACCTGCCACCATCAGTAATGTCTCTAAAACAGAGTGTGTGTGATTCCCTGTGTGCTTGCCACCATCAGTAATTCTCCAGAGTGTGTGTGATTCCCTGTGTGCTTGCCACCATCAGTAATGTCTCTAAAACAGAGTGTGTGTGATTCCCTGTGTGCTTGCCACCATCAGTAATGTCTCTAAACAGATTCCCTGTGTGCTTGCCACCATCAGTAATGTCTCTGATTCCCTGTGTGCTTGCCACCATCAGTAATGTCTCTAAAACAGAGTGTGTGTGAGTGTGCTTGCCACCATCAGTAATGTCTCTAAAACAGAGTGTGTGTGATTCCCTGTGTGCTTGCCACCATCAGTAATGTCTCTAAAACAGAGTGTGTGTGATTCCCTGTGTGCTTGCCACCATCAGTAATGTCTCTAAAACAGAGTGTGTGTGATTCCCTGTGTGCTTGCCACCATCAGTAATGTCTCTAAAACAGAGTGTGTGTGATTCCCTGTGTGCTTGCCACCATCAGTAATGTCTCTAAAACAGAGTGTGTGTGATTCCCTGTGTGCTTGCCACCATCAGTAATGTCTCTAAAACAGAGTGTGTGTGATTCCCTGTGTGCTTGCCACCATCAGTAATGTCTCTAAAACAGAGTGTGTGTGTGATTCCCTGTGCTTGCCACCATCAGTAATGTCTCTAAAACAGAATGTGTGTGATTCCCTGTGTGCCTGCCACCATCAGTAATGTCTCTAAAGCAGAGTGTGTGTGATTCCCCGTGTGCCCGCCACCATCAGTAATGTCTCTAAAACAGAGTGTGTGTGATTCCCTGTGTGCTTGCCACCATCAGTAATGTCTCTAAAACAGAGTGTGTGTGATTCCCTGTGTGCCCGCCACCATCAGTAATGTCTCTAAAACAGAGTGTGTGTGATTTCCTGTGTGCTTGCCACCATCAGTAATGTCTCTAAAACAGAGTGTGTGTGATTCCCTGTGTGCTTGCCACCATCAGTAATGTCTCTAAAACAGAGTGTGTGTGATTCCCTGTGTGCTTGCCACCATCAGTAATGTCTCTAAAACAGAGTGTGTGTGATTCCCTGTGTGCTTGCCACCATCAGTAATGTCTCTATAACAGAGTGTGTGTGATTCCCTGTGTGCTTGCCACCATCAGTAATGTCTCTAAAACAGAATGTGTGTGATTCCCTGTGTGCCTGCCACCATCAGTAATGTCTCTAAAGCAGAGTGTGTGTGATTCCCTGTGTGCTTGCCACCATCAGTAATGTCTCTAAAACAGAGTGTGTGTGATTCCCCGTGTGCCCGCCACCATCAGTAATGTCTCTAAAACAGAGTGTGTGTGATTCCCTGTGTGCTTGCCACCATCAGTAATGTCTCTAAAACAGAGTGTGTGTGATTCCCTGTGTGCCCGCCACCATCAGTAATGTCTCTAAAACAGAGTGTGTGTGATTTCCTGTGTGCTTGCCACCATCAGTAATGTCTCTAAAACAGAGTGTGTGATTCCCTGTGTGCTTGCCACCATCAGTAATGTCTCTAAAACAGAGTGTGTGATTCCCTGTGTGCTTGCCACCATCAGTAATGTCTCTAAAACAGAGTGTGTGTGATTTCCTGTGTGCTTGCCACCATCAGTAATGTCTCTAAAACAGAGTGTGTGTGATTCCCTGTGTGCTTGCCACCATCAGTAATGTCTCTAAAACAGAGTGTGTGTGATTCCCTGTGTGCTTGCCACCATCAGTAATGTCTCTAAAACAGAGTGTGTGTGATTCCCTGTGTGCTTGCCACCATCAGTAATGTCTCTAAAACAGAGTGTGTGTGATTCCCTGTGTGCCCGCCACCAGCAGTAATGCCTCTAATGTCATCAGCAGGGTTCAGGGATGACGACAGCTAGCTGGGGGTGGACCTGCTGCTGCTGCTCCACTCTCTCTCTGTCTGTCATCTCTTCTTTTATAAGCAGAGTAATGCAAAATATTCAATTCCTTTCTGTTGAATTGGATAATACTTTATTGCTGTAATTTATAATTTACTTGTGGCAACAATGTGAAAGCACAGGTTTGTGTCCCATCTATTGTTCTAATAAAATTCACATGTAGAGGCACACTTTGTCCCCCCCCCTCCCCCCCATCAAGTCAGAGGGGTATACCATGATGCAAGCTAGACATACTCAGCTTCACATTGCAGCTCAGGCTTCATCTGTATTACAATGGTGGATTTTGCTCGTCCGCCTGCCGCTAACTAACTGCTCGTATATGTCTCATGTGGCAAGTTGAATGACAAACTCTTCATTGAGACAATGCTGAAACATCATTGTGTGCCAAAATAAAAAGGAACGAAATGTTATCTTGCAAATTCAGCAGGCTATGGTGTAAAATAGGCTTTTTGATGTTATTACTTATCATAAATGCTGTCTTTGGTGTGCTTTGGTTTGCTTATCAATGCACAAGCAGCTTTCTTCCCACTCTTATCGATACAATTATTGTATTAAAGGCTATTTTTATATCAATACTAAATGACTTCTGGGTAACAATGAAGTACTTTACTGTAAGCCTCATGAATTTACTGTGTTAAATTAGGCCTCTCCTCCTGGTTACACTATTGATTATAACCCCCTACGAATCCTGCAAAGGCGGAGGTGTTGCTAACATTTATGACAGTCAATTAAAATTGATGACAAAAAAAATACTGTGTTTTCGTCTTTTGAGGTTTTAGTCATGAAATGTATGCAGCCTACTCAATCACATTTTATAGCTACAGTTTACAGCCCTCCTGCACCGTATACAGCATTCCTAACTGAGTTCCTTGAATTCCTATTGGACCTTGAAGAAATAGCAAATAACATTCACATTTTTGATGATTTCAATATCCACATGGAGAAGTCCACAAACTGTCTCCAAATAGGCTTTTGGACCCATCTACTCAGTGGGTTTTGTCCAACATGTCTTGGGACCTACATATTGCCACAATCACACCCTGGATCTAATTTTATCCCGTGGAATAGATTTTGTGTATCTGTTTTTCCTCATAATCCTGGACTATCTTCTTATGTTTGTAATTGCAACATAAATGTCCTTAGACCCCAACCAGGGATTATCAAAAGCTGCTCTATAAATTCTTAGACAGCACAAAGATTCCTAGATGCCTTTCCAGACTCCCTCCACCTTGCCAAGAATGTCTGCGTACAAAAATGTTTAACCACTTAATCGAGGATCTGAACTTAGCCTTGTGCAATACCCCGCTAAAAACAAAACATAATTGTCTCAATAAACTGGCTCCCTGGTATACAGAACATCCTAAACCCTGAAGCAAGCATCCAGAAAATTCTTCTGGACCTTATTTCAAGTAAACTACTGAAAGAGCTACGTCCTGTGCCTACCCCTCCTATTTTGAACATAATTAACAGCTCCCTATCCCCTGGATGTGGACCAAACTCACTACAAGTGGCAGTTAAAAAGCCTCTCCTGAAAAAGCCAAACCTTGACCCGAAAAAATATATATAAAATATCTGCCTGTATCAAATCTCCCATTGCTCCCAACCATTTTAGAAAAAGCTGTTGCTCAGCAAAAAATAGACAAATGATATAAATGAAACTCTCTAGTCTGGTTTCAGTCCCAAACATAGTTCTGAGACCGAAGCTGTTAAATTACCTTTTAATGGCGTCAGACCAAGGCTACAGTATGTGTCTATCCTTGTGCTCCTAGACCTTGGTGCCGCTTTCGACACCATCATTCACCACATTCCTTTAGAGAGATTGGAAACCCTAATTGGTCTACCCAGACAAATTCTTGCCTGGGGATCTTATCTGTCAGGAAAGATATCAGTTATTCTTTGTGGATGGTTTGTCCTTAGACAAATCAATGGTAAGTTTTTGTTTTCCTCGAAAGTTCCGTTCTAGGATCAATATTGTTTTCATTATATATGCTACCTCTTGATTATGTCATTCAGAAACACAATGTCAACTTTCACTACTATGCAGACAACAGACAGTTGTACATTTTGATGAAACAAGGCGAAGCCCTAAAATTGCCTGCCCTGGAAGGCTGTATTTAAATGTTTAACTTTTAAACTCAGACAAAACAGAGATGCTAGTTCTAGGTCCCAAGAAACAAAGAGATCTGCTGTCTGATCTGACAATTACTCTCGATGGTTGTACAGTCGTCTCAAATAAAACAGTGAAGGACCTCGGCGTTACTCTGGACACTGATCTCTCTTTTGACGAACATATCAAAAATATTTCAAGAGCAGCATTTTTCCATCTTTGTAGCATTGTAAGAATCTGAAAGTTGTTTGCCCCAAAATTATGCAGAAAAGCTAATCCATGCTTTTGTCACTTCGGGACTAGACTACTGCAATGCTCTATATGGCTGCTAAAACCTTGACTAGAACAAAATAAGTTAGTGATATTACTCCAGTGTTAGCCTCTTTACACTGGCTTCTTGTTAAGGCTAGGGCTGATTTCAAGGCGTTACTGCTAATCTACAAAGCATTACATGGACTTGCTCCTACCTATCTGCTGGACATACCCACATGTACGCTACGGTCACAAGAAGCAGGCCTCCTTGTTGTTCCTATAATTTCTAAGAAAACAACTCGAGGCAGGGCTGTCTCCTATAGAGCTACATTTTTATGGAATGGTCTGCTAATCCATGTCTCAACATGTAAGTCTTTACTAAAGACATCTCTTCAGCAGGTCCTATGATTGAGTGTAGTCTAGCCCAGGGGTTGAAGGTAAATGGCAAGGCACTGGAGTGATGAAACATCCTTGCTGTCTCTGCCAGGTTGCCCCCCCATCTTAGCTCAGTCTCCAGTATCTATGCTGCAATAGTCATTGTGCCGGGGGGCTTGGGTCAGTCTATCTTTCAGGGCGTAACGGTACTGAGTCAATGTGCGAGTGTACAGGTTAGTCAAGGTAATTTGTAAAGTGACTATGCATAGATAATAAACAGTGAGTAGAAGCAGTGAAAAAACAAAGGAGGGGGGAGGGGGGGTCAATGTAAGTAGTCCTGGTGGCCATTTGATTAATTGTTCAACAGTCTTATGGCTTGGGGGTAGAAGCTGTTAAGGAGTCTTTTGGTCCTAGACTTGGCACTCCGGTACCGCTTACCAAACGGTAGCAAAGAGAGCAGTCTATGACTTGGGTGACTGGAGTCTTTGACAATTTTATGGGCCTTCCTCTGTCACCGCCGAGTATATAGGTCCTGGATGTCAGGAATTTTGGCCCCAGTGATGTACTGGGACATACGCACTACCCTCTGTAGCGCCTTATGGTCAGATGCCAAGCAGTTACCATACCAGGCGGGGATGCAACCGGTCAGGACGCTCTCGGTGGTGCAGCTGTAGAACTTTTTGAGGATCTGTGGTCCTATGCCAAATCTTTTCAGTCTCCTGAGGGGGAAAAGGTGTTGTCGTGCCCTCTTCACAACTGTCTTGGTGTGTTTGGACCATGATAGTTAGTTGGTGATGTGGACACCAAGGAAGTTGAAACTCTCAACCCGCTCCACTTCAGCCCCTTTGATGTTAATGGGGGCCTGAACGGCCCCCCTTTTCCTA
The DNA here is from genome assembly GCF_036934945.1 of Oncorhynchus masou masou. Taxonomy (NCBI): domain Eukaryota; kingdom Metazoa; phylum Chordata; class Actinopteri; order Salmoniformes; family Salmonidae; genus Oncorhynchus; species Oncorhynchus masou. The sequence goes on from NC_088229.1 coordinate 32,916,479, forward strand.
TAGTCCACGATCAGCTCCTTTGTCTTGCTCACATTGAGGGACAGATTGTGGTCCTGGCACCACACTGCCAGGTCTCTGACCTCCTCCCTATAGGCCGCCTCATCATTGTCGGGGATCAAGCCTACCACTGTTGTGTCATCAGCAAACTTAATGATTGTGTTGGAGTTGTGCTTGGCCACGCAGTCGTAGGTGAACAGGGAGTACAGCATGCGCCCCTGAGGGGCCCCAGTGTTTAGGATCAGCGTGGTTTATGTGTTGTTTCCTACCCTTACCACTTGGGGGAAGCTGTCAGTCCAGGATACAGTTACAGAGGGAGGTGTTTAGTCCCAGGGTCCTTAGCTTAGTGATGAGCTTTGTGGGTACTATGGTGTTGAATGCTGAGCTGTAGTCAATGAACAGCATTCTCACATAGGTGTATGTGTCGAGTGCAATTGAGATTGTGTCATCTGTAGATCTGTCGGGGCGGTGTGCGAATTGGAGTGGGTCTTTGGTTTCCGGCATGGTGGTGTTGATGTGAGCCATGACCAGCCTTTCAAAGCACTTCATGGCTACCGACGTGAGTGCTACGGGGCGGTAATCATTTAGGCAGGTTACCTTAGTGTTCTTGGGCACATGGACTATGGTGGTCTGTTTGAAACATGTAGGTATTACAGACTCGGTCAGGGAGAGGTTGAAAATATCAGTGAAGGCACTTGTCAGTTGGTCTGTGCATGCTTTGCTTACACGTCCTGGAAATCCCTCTTGCCCAGCGGCTTTGTGAATGTTGACCTGTTTAAAGGTCTTGCTCACATCAGCTACTGAGAACGTGATCACTCAGCACAGTTGGTTAGGAGCCGGAAAACGGCAGCCATCCTCTTCGGCGCCATTATCCTATCGTCCTCTGTAGAGATGGGAGAACCTTCCAGAAGGACAACCATCTCTGCAGCACTCCACCAATCAGGCCTTTACGGTAACGTTGCCAGACTGAAGCCACTCCTCAGTAAAAGGCACATGACAGCCTGCTTGGAGTTTTCCAAAAGGCATCTAAAAGACTCTGAACATGTGAAACAAGATTCTCTGGTCTGATCAAACCAATGTTGAACTCCATGTAGACTTATTCCATGCAAACCTGCTAATTAAAAGGTCCTGTGTAGATTATATTTTCAACCAGCAACTGTCAGGAAATAACACTGATACTTTTTTTTTGGCGCTTATACAGTGTTCGTTTCATCAACTGTTCTGCAAAATGATACGAAACCATTTTGACTGCACTGGGCCTGTAGGTAATACAAAATGTTACTGTGCATGACGTTTCAAATTCATTCTGTCATTATTAAATGTGTAATGTGATCTATTTAACATGATTATTTTCTAACAGACAAAACATTTTTGATGAATAAAATATTTAATCAGTCTTCTTCCTCAAATGGGCATGACGATGCAATCTTTGCGAGAGGGAGGGAATAGGATTTAATTGGTCCTCAGACACTTAAAGCTGCAGTCACTTTCTGGGAGACACGACCAAATTCAAATAGAAATATGAGTTATAGATCTGTAATTTTCATTGAATGCAAGTCTAAGAAGCGGTAGATATGTGTGCATGTGCGCTATGTGCACTATTTCTATGCTTCACTTGCTTCGTTTTCCTTCTTTTACTTTTGGATTTGGACATCCGCTTCAAACAGCTGAAAATCCAATATTTTTGGTTATTGAAAAGATATCGCACAGTCGTTAACCTGGTACAATGATTCTCTGCACCAGGGGTATTCAACTCTTACCCTACGAGGTTCGAAGCCTGCTTGTTTTTTGTTCTACCTGATCATTAATTGCACCCACCTGGTGTTCCAGGTCTAAATCAGTCCCTGATTAGAGGACAACAATGAAAAGTGGAACTGGCTTCAAGGTCCAGATTTGAGGTAATAATCAGTGGTATCCTGTAATGCCCCAGACAAGCAGTCAGCACCATGTCACTGTAGTGTTTGAGTCTGTCCACTAGGGGGCATCCCCTCAGGGACCATGAAATTGCAGCTCAGTTGTCGTCATGAGTTCCATCCCTCCCTCCCTCCACCTGTCCTTTCAATATACGACCCGTTTACACTTGACTAAAATACTGGTTTGTTGTGGAAAGAGATTGAGCAAGGAGAAGTAAGGGAGGAGGACAAAAAGGGAAAAGGAAGAAAGAGAGGGAGGGAGGGAGCGGGAAGAGAAAGTGTCCTCATTGCTCACAGAGCCGTGTCACATGGTGGGTGATGAATGTGGTCAAACATCAATACAGTGTGAATAATGGGGCTTGGTGCACCATGTTGTTGTTTTTGCACCCATTTAAACACACACACACGCGCGCACATACACATATACACATACACACACATCTAACACTCTGCAATACTCAATTATCCTCATCCTCATTTCAATATTAAAATGTGGTCGATTGTTTTATGTGACTTGGCACATTGCACCCTGCTCTCCAATGTCACCCGGCCACTAAATCGATGAACAGTAAAGGGCAGCTAGCGTCATCATATTATATGATGGTGTGTTGCATTGCAGGGTCTTCAGGAGTTGCAGGATCGTACAGGACAGAAGTGGTTCAATGTTGGCGCTTCTGGTCTCTGTTTGGTGGTTGCCTATTCACTTCTTGCTAGTCTACTGCAGGTGTATTGTAAAGTAGGTGTACAGTAAATTCATTGGCATTCTTACTTCATTCGATTTATGTTTTTATTAACTGTTTACATCACCCAATAGAACCGTATCAATGCCCTCTGTGACATTGGTTTTGAGTTATCCCATTAATTTAGATGGATTAGGTTCTGAAACCAGGACATGTATTTGTTCTGTGTGTTCTGTTTGATGCCTTTGTCGTTGCTTCAATAACAGCTGTTATTAAAGCTCCTATAATTGCCTACATTTTCCTTCAACTACCTTACCACACCCAAAACATGACACAATAAATGATCACATCTACCATTTACCCAGGCTGTGTCAACTTTGTTCCTCTTCCCCTGCAAATGCTTCTTTGGTTAAACATACCTCTCTGTTCAAGGCATTCAACACCATCTATCACAGGGACGACGGCAATTTGAGCTTTCATCTGGTGGGTGATAAGGAATCGCAGACACATTAAAACATCTGTCACACCTCCACAGATCCAGAGATATAGAGACCCGGAGAGAGGACACCTCCCCAGCTCCAGAGATATAGAGACCCGGAGAGAGGACACCTCCACAGCTCCAGAGATATAGAGACCTGGAGAGAGGACACCTCCACAGCTCCAGAGATATGGAGACCCGGCGAGAGGACACCTCCCCAGCTCCAGAGATATAGAGACCCGGAGAGAGGACAGCTCCAGAGATATAGAGACCCGGAGAGAGGACACCTCCACAGCTCCAGAGATATAGAGACCTGGAGAGAGGACACCTCCCCAGCTCCAGAGATATAGAGACCCGGAGAGAGGACAACTCCACAGCTCCAGAGATATAGAGACCCGGAGAGAGGACACCTCCACAGGCCCAGAGATATAGAGACCCGGAGAGAGGACACCTCCACAGAACCAGAGATATAGAGACACAGAGGACACCTCCACAGCTCCAGAGATATAGAGACCCGGAGAGAGGACACCTCCACAGAACCAGAGATATAGAGACCCGGAGAGAGGACACCTCCCCAGCTCCAGAGATATAGAGACCCGGAGAGAGGACACCTCCACATGCCCAGAGATATAGAGACCCGGAGAGCGGACACCTCCACAGGCCCAGAGATATAGAGACCTGGAGAGAGGACACCTCCACAGGCCCAGAGATATAGAGACCCGAAGAGCGGACACCTCCACAGGCCCAGAGATATAGAGACACAGAGGACACCTCCAGGCCCAGAGATATAGAGGAGAGGAGAGGGGAGAAGAGGAGATAGGGTGGGTGGATGTGGTTTTAACCAGGGACAATAGGTTAATATGCCACGGTAACAGACAGCGACACAGAGAGACATACTGATGGACTCTATGGAGACAGATTATGTGAATAATTATAGAGCTGATAGGTACTGTAGACGTGGATGTGTGGTAACCACGTTCCTTTTCCTTTCCAAGGTCATGTCTTGTGGTCGTGCTCCTGTGTTTAATTGGGGAAGCAACATTTAACCTCTCAGCATGCTTCTATGATGTGTTTGGCTCCTATTTCTATTAGTGTAATCAACCATCTAGTTCCTTCTTCTAATCCTCTCCCCTCTTTTCTTTCATACCCTCCTTTCCCCCACTATCTCCCTCCTCTTTCTCCTCCCCCCACACTCCTCAGTAAGATCACACTTAAAAGTAAAGACCACTTCAGCAGTTTATGGACTTCAGGATGGGTTTTTATTGATCAGACGTCTGCATTAAGAGTCAAAGAGAGAGAGACAACCGTTGCTTCACTTATTTACCAACCCCACATCCCCCTTCTCCTTTCCCTTCCAGTACAGTCCGTTACAAAGGATAGCAACAATATCGACTGTAAAACATTACAATACATAGTTATGACAAAAACGCTGACTCACTAAATAAGTAATTACCTGGACTATTTTTTATTGCAAAAAAATCGATATCCCTTCTGGTGTACAAAAGATTCATTCCTACTTGCAGCCTACCCAGTTGTGGTCTGAAGGTTCAGTTGGGCTTTTCTGCTCCTGGATCAGTGTGCCCATTCCTGACACAGTGTCTCTGCCAGATTCCCTCTGGTGAGCCCTGTTCTCAGGTCAGTGAGAGATGGAGTCTTGGTGTGTCTGTCAGCCATTCTTTGTCCCACTCTTCAGTGATCCGGAGTGATCAATGCACAGCTACAGCTGGTTGAAGGGGACCAAATCCATTGAACAGTTGATTTGGTTCCATTTTACCAGCTTTAGCAAAGCATTTTTGGTGTGAAGTCCTACAGTATGGTCTGAAGAGGTGGGACAGCTTCAGAGTCCTGGATGAGAGGTAACAGAAAGGAGGAGAGGATGAGCTCATTGACAGACATATGTCTTTGTGGAATTGTTATGATCAAATAAATGCATATCCACATAGAAAGCACTCAGACAAAGAACTGATATTGGAGATAACGGTGCCATTGTATGAATTCCTAGACCTGCATGGACTAACAAGAGGGTCGGAGGGAACAGAGAAAATAATTATGGCAGTTACAGAGCAGAGAAAAGGAGAGGGGGAGGAGGTGAGGAGGAGAAAGAGAACAAAGGAGATTGGAATGGGGCCCAACACACAAAAAACAAATGGTTCTATAAAGTGACAAATATGGGCTGTTTGGCTTGTAACCATAGCAGAACCCTTTTTGGTGCTATATGGAAACTCTTTTTTGATGGTTCTATAAGATCCGTGCTAATAAGGTTCTAAATGGAACCTCTATGGTGCTATAGAGAACCTTTTCCAAAGGATCTATAAAGAACCATTAAGAAAGTTGGTCCTGGGGCCCCCCTTGGTGCACGTTTTGGTTTTTGCTCTAGCTCTACACAGCTGATGAAAATAATCAAAGCTCGATGATGAGTTGGTTATTTGAATCAGCAGTGTAGTGCTAAGGCAGAAACCAAAACGTGTGCCCAGGGGTATAGCACCAAAAAGTGTTGCGCTAAGGTTAAATCCCATTTTGAATGGTTTTCATGATTTTTTTAAATCCCATTTTTTTATTTCTTGAACCTTTATGGAGAATGGTTCCATAAAGAACATTTCTCACTCTCAAAGGTTCTTTGTAGAACCATACTGTTTTTTTTGTTTGTTTAATAGCTATATTATATTGTTACAATTCCATAGGTTTTATTATAGTGGAGTCAGGTGTGCTAGCTCTGGACCAGCTTGGGGACCCTGAGGAGAGAATTGAAGACTATTGACTTAGTCAACCTTTCTCAATTGACACAAGACCATACGTGGGTCTTTCACAAGACACAGTCACCAGCCACAGTCATATGTACTATTATAACATTACAGGTTAGATCAACTGGAATGACACTCACAGTTGCACAAAAAGAGCTGTGCGCAAACCACGCACCAAAATATTCTAATAATTATCACTAAAAGAGGAAAGAACCCTTTTTAAACTGCAAAGAACAATTGAAGGGCTCAAATAGTTATTTTGGTCAGTATGGTTCCACATAGAACCTTTGAGGAACCCTCTTTTTTTTGCATGTAAGAGAAAACAGGAGGTGAGAGCATATAAACTGCAGACAAACTTGAGAAAACAATTAATTTATCACAGGCCTGTCAATACTGCTAATGAACCTCCAGGATTCGACACCTCAGGAATTAACTCCCATTGACCTCTACAGAGCATCTCTCTCAATCCCCCTCCCTCTCTCTTTCTCTCTGTTTCCCTCTCCACAACTTTCTCCCCTTCTCTTCCTCACCCTCTCCTCCCTCTCTCCCCCATATCCCCGTTCTCTCTCTCCCTCCTCTATCTCTCTCTCGCTCTCTCACATTTACTCCTTCCCCCTCCATCTCCATCCTTTCTTGTGTCTACTTTCTTGTTCTCTATGTCTACCTCTCCCTCCCTAACTACCACATCTTTTGTACCTTCATTTCTTTATTGTGTGATCTGTCATTTCTCCTTCAGGGCGATGTTGGCCCTCAGTGTATAACCAGCCCCAGTGTACTCAGCCTCCCGCTAACTGTGTGCTGCTTGCCTTTGGTGCAACTCACTCATATCCTTGTTCAATTAGCTTTAGCTGATAATTTAGCTATTAGGGAGTAAACCACTTCACACCCGCAACAGACTCCTGGCTCCACAAAACGAGCCATTGATAGTAAAAGTGTTTTTAATGGCCAAGTTTCGGAGGATAACATTATCATGACATTTAGTCCTGTACTATCCTTCCTCTTGACATCTTTCATCCTTATACCTTGACCCCTTCACCAATCCCTAGTCTATCTCTCATCTCATCAGAAGCCAATGTAGCTACAAATGCAGCATACTACTCAGAATACTGCTCAGTCTCCCCAATGTGTGTTTCTAAGGCTACATTTAGACAGGCAACCCAGTTTTGATCTTGTTTTTCACTAATTGGTCTTTTGACCAATAAAGATCAGCTCTGAAAAAGATCTGATGTGAAAAGATCTGATGGGATTAGTAGTGGAACAAATATCAGAATTGCGCTGCCTGTCTAAATGCAGCCTTTATATCTTCCCACTCCTTCTCTCTCTTTCTCTCGGATGCTTGTCCACAGGGAGATATGTATGTACAGTACCTTGCGGACATAGCATGGGATGCACACTCATATATAAGTATCAACCTGCATGAATACACAAAGTCACACTCAGACTCACACATACACACAGCTGGGTTCCTATCCCAGTATCACCAACATCAGTACTTACTCTACATCCTCAGATATGACCTCTAACTTTCAAATCCAGGTCACGTTCAGAACCAGGTCATGTTCAGAACCAGGTCATGTTCAAAACCAGAAAGTAACATCTAAATCATTTCAGGATAAACGCTGAACAAAGTGGTACACCTTGTCGCACTGTAACTCTCTGGCACCTCAAAGTGCTAACCTGAATGTGAATGTGACTACAACATGTACTGCACCTATTGCTACCAGGGCTTGGTTAGACTTCTACAGAACAGGACTTTTACAGGCCGATTAAGATGTCAACACTGTTCCCCAGCTGTCCCCACGTGAAGATAACAACAGCGACACGAACTGCAACACACAAATCAAATTTAAAAAATGAGTGATTAAAAAACAGGCGGGCGAGCTAAAGAGCAACACAAACTTGTCACCTGAGCGCCCGGTGAATTGATGAGGGAGACACTTCCTTGGCTGGGAGAGGAGAAGAGAGGGGAGGAGGGGAGAAGAGAGGAGAAGAGGAGCAGGAGTATCCACTAGATAGCACAAACATAAAGTCAAAAGTGGCTATATGGTAAAAACGAATTTTTTTTTAAAATCAGATTTTTGGTCTTAATTTAAGGTTAGGGTTAGACATAGGGTTTGCAGTGTGGGTAAGGTTAGGGTTAGGTTTAAAATCAAATTTTAAGAAGATAATTTGTTTAAATATGCGTGTTTGGGACTTTGTGGCTGTAGTAACTAGTAACAACCGAGGAGAGGGGTAGCACACGGGGAAGGACACCGAGGTATGGCCTGAATTCTACCTGTCCCCGAGATGCTTTTGTTATATCTCTACCGCACCGTACAGCACTGCAGAATGTGCCCACATAAAAAAATACTATGGTATACTATGGTATAAATACTATAGTATTCACTGTAGTGTTTTTGCTGACTTTACTATAGTATTCACTGTACTGTTTTGCGGACCAAATTAGTTTTTACTGTAGTATAATATAGTTTACTGTTGTATTTGCAGTTCAACACTGTAGTAAAATAACTATACTAAAAGAGATGATTTTCCATAATCTGTAGTTCGGTATCACATTTGCCCTTTAGGGAACACAATATGGTCTACACTTGGCATGTAGATTTGTCCTTTTTAAAATATACTTTTTTAGATTTGTCAGTTTGAGATAGGGGGTTGGGGAATGTTAAAAAAAACTGTCATATTTTTGGCAATTTTTGGCAACTGGAGTTGCAACAGTGTTTTTTTGCAGGTAATACTGAAGTATTCTACAGTATACTACAACATTCTATAGTAAGTACTAAACATGATCGAGGGATACTAGCAGTGCTAAATTGGAGCGGTATCCCTGCAACTCTGTGTTGGAGTGTTTCGTTATGGAGTCCATTTTCCAGGATCCGGTACCGGTTTGTGATGTAAAAATGATAATAAAAGCAATCAGAGTTAGGCTAATTCAAGTCGACTCCTCTGTAATTCTCCTAGCGGCCCTCTAAACAACGTAAAGTGGACACGTGCCTGATAATTGATTTGTGTTGGGCAGGCCCGGGTTTATGATTTGCGCAACATTGTAGAATACCTATGTAGAATAACGCATGGCCATTGCTGTGGTGGGAGAGATATGCGCGCCAGTACATCGCTCAGAACTAGAATGAGATTCACTTTCTGTGATATCTCTCTCTCTCTACTCTGAAAGACGTGAGCTTGCAACTCTCATCTCTCCAGCGTTGTACTTCATAATTTATTTTCTTATAGAATCATACCCGCGCGAAGGAGTCTGAAGGTGCCGCCCCAGCTAGCAATGAGGAATCGGACCAGAAGCGGCCCTCTTCCGGGGGGCGGAACTGATTGAATCGGATCTGAATCGGGTGTCAGACTCAGACCGGAATCAAAAATGAATGACTGCCCTGAATCGCAGCACTCCTGATAAATTGAAATACATTTGCCAAAGTTATAGAATTACTGCTGTCTTTTTTGTTGTTGAAATAAATGAAATAATTTACAATACTACACCAGGAGTAGGCCTATAATTTGATGATCAATATTATTATATTATTTATATTTTTGCCTAGCTGTGTGTAGCCCAATCACAAGGCATGCCTACGGGGCAAATCTGTCAATGAACAGCAAGCAGCCAAAACAGGCCTTTCGCAATATTTCAAATACAATCAAATGGATTGGCAATCAAATGGATCCTGCTAATCTGTCTGTAGGCTACGAAGTTAACAACTTCCAAATAGGCCTCATGAGCGAACAGCGTTGTTTTACCAAATAAAACAAAAGAGAGATAAGCTTTTGGCACGAGAGCATCGGCCATCACGGGTGAGTGAGCTGAGCATCATTGGGTGGTGAGTCAGTGAAACTGGAAACCTTTTTAGAACTATATTTTCCGACTCATATTGTACAACTTGTGTGTCTCCACACACCTAGGTCTAGGCTATTGATGGACTGAAGACAAGGTCGCTTTTATTGATATCAGATACTCAGTTTGTCAGTGTCAAAGTAGCCTGTCAGGTATGTATGTATGTATGTATGTATGTATGTGTGTGTGTGTGTGTGTGTGTGTGTGTGTGTGTGTGTGTGTGTGTGTGTGTGTGTGTGTGTGTGTGTGTGCGTGTGCGTGTGTGTGTGTGTGTGTGATTTAGACCAAGGGAGTGTATTTGGGGTGTACTTGAGTTAAGAGGAGAAAATTGCTTTGCATGAAATCCTTTTCACACAAGAGCTTTCTATAGATTAGAGACAGAATCCCTCTGTTACACTTTCCTGCTTCTCATTCAAATCTTTCCCTCCATATGTTTCCCTCCTTAAAAACACACATCCGTTTAGCTCATATAGACAGGTATTTATAAAGTCATCTATACTTCTCCAGGTGAAGGTGATGAGATTGATTAATTGTGTGGCAGCCGGGTGATGTCCTTTGGCTGTTCCTTAGAAAGTACACAGTAAAGTGATGATATTAGAGGTGTCATATTCTCCAGGCATAAATTGCAATTAGTAGTCGAAGCAAATGCTCACCTCTCAACACCTCCTCTACTCAAATGCAAATTGTAACACGCAAATAGACAGGCTTAGAAGGCGTGCTTGTTTTGACACGTATGGGTGTGTGTTTTAGGCAACTGTACTGTACGTTTGAGTATGCAGCACCTATATGCATACTTTTGTGAGGAATCAGGGGGAGAGTGTGTATCTGGTGTGTGTGTGTGTGTGTGTGTATGTGTGTGTGTGTGTGTGTGTGTGTGTGTGTGTGTGTGTGTGTGTGTGTGTGTGTGTGTGTGTGTGTGTGTGTGTGTGTGTGTGTGTGTGTGTGCGTGCGTGCGTGAGTGCAGTGTGCCCTCTATCAGTCTGGCTGCTTTTAGTCGGACTGGATGCTTGTGTCTATTCTGGGAACCTGCTTGGCCCTGCATTCCTGCCCTTATATTGGAGATGGGAAGGAGGGATCAGGGTTTGGGACAGCTGGACCCTGGAGGGAGGGGTAGGGAGGGGTAGGAGGGAACTGTGTACAAGTGGTGTAAGGGGCAAAAGCTGATGAGACTATGTATAGCCCTAAAGAGGGTCTGACACTCTCAACCCTGTCCCACTGCACAGCCTGTCACTTTGCTTCAATATTATCTTTATTTTTATTTTAGATGCACAGAATGGTCTGTCCGTCACTCTCTCTTGCTCTCTTGCTCTCTCTGTATCACTCCCCTCTCTGTGTCACAATTCTCTCTCTCTCTCTCTCTCTCTCTCTCTCTCTCTCTCTCTCTCTCTCTCCGTCTCTCTCTCGCTCGTTCTCTCTCTCTCTGCCCCTCTGTTCCTGTCAACCATTTCACTCGGCTCTCTCTCTCTCCTTATCTGGACAAGTGAGCTCTGAGTGGTTCTCAGGCAGCTGGCCTGTTGAATGACACTACACCTCTCCCTTCCCTCCCCTCTGGTCTGGAGGGCTGGTGGACCAAAGGGCTGGGGACCATCAAAATGCATCACTTCCTGTCACATCCACATTGAGCAGGGACCCGTGCTGCTCTTACTCTCTGCCCTCTACTAGTGCCACCACAGATTCAGTGACCAATTGTAATTTTTTGTAAAAAATAAATTGTTTTAAATGTACCCTTTATTTAACTAGGCAAGTCAGTTAAGAACATATTCTTATTTACAATGAAGGCCTACTTGAGTAATAGAAAATTAAATGAAAGTCACCCATTAAAATATTACTTGAGTAAATGTGTCAAAGTATTTGGTTTTAAATATATTTAAGTATCAGATCAGAGGAAGTAGGCATGACCACGGATGTTCTCTTGATAAGTGTGTGAATTGGACCATTTTCCTGTCCTGCTAAGAGGTCAAACGGTAATTAGTACTTTTGGGTGTCAGGGAAAATGTATTGTGTAAACAGTACATATTTTCTTTATGAATGTAGTGGAGTAAAAGTAAATGTTGTCAACAATATATATATAGTAAAGTAAAGTACAGATACCCCCAAAAACTACTTAAGTAGTAGTTAAAAGTATTTTTTAATTTAGTACTTTACACCTCTGCAATTGAACAGAGCAGGGCCTTGGGGATGCCGGTCTGGACCAGCCAAACACAAGTAACACAAACTGACAGAGATGTACAGCAGTATAAAATACCAACACTACCTTGTGACAGAAAAAAATCACTCATGTAAAATCATGGCAATCATCCATTCATAACGCAAAAAAAAGGTATGAGTTCACTACCCAAGAGGTAGAGACTGTGGGAGACAGCTCAGCAGAAACGCCAGATTTGAGTGTGACCGTATGTTTCTTTTCTCTGGTCCATGTCAGTGTTGGACACTGTGGTACACTGTGCTGTGCCCCAGTCATTGTTAATGGAAGGCCCGTGACAGCGTGTTCTGGGGAAGATGTCAATCAGTCCTCTAGTTAATGAGGCTAATTCACTCCCAGTAATGAAACCGCTTGACCTCTGCTCAGACCGTAAACTTTATCTACACAGCCTTTATTTACTTCTACTAATTATCTACTTAAACGGAAGAATTGGGGATGTGTTGTGTTGTGTGTGAGCACTACACTCTTAGAAAAAATGGTGCTTTCTAGAACCAAAAAGGGTTCTTCGGCTGTCCCCATAGGCAAACTCTTGTACTAACCTATTTTGGTTCCATGTAGAACCCTTTACACAGAGGGTTCTACATTGAACCCAAAAGAGTTCTACCTGGAACCAAAAATGGTTCTACATGGAACCAAAAAGGGTTCTCCTATGGGGACAGTCGCAGAACCCTTTTGGAACCCTTTTTTCTAAGAATGTACACTGGAGGATAGGTAAAATTGGTAGGACTAGATGTGGTCACAGTTCCCTGTTCTTAGAGCGAGGGTCGAGCCCAAGGCCTACCCAGCCATTGAAGCCTGGGGTTGGTAGTTTGGTGGTCTCCCCAGCTGAGGCCCCCTGGTGTCAGGGGAGAGAGAGATGGGAGTGCTGCTGCAGTGCAGTGCGGTGGTGTGCTGGCTCCTCTCCCCTGCATTCGGACGTGAGCAGAGCAGCACCCAGGCCCTGACTCAGCACTATTCCCTTTCCTGATTGGTTGATCAGGGAAGGAGGCGGAGTTGTGACAGGATCCTTTATCCTCCCAGGCCGCCGGCTTCTCTTCCCTCACAAAGATAAAAGATGACAGAAAACCTGGCTGACCTTGCGTCTGTACTGTATAGTTTACACTCCGTAGGCCTAGTTTACACAACAGACGTGTTCTATATTGTTCCATAGTTTGTTGATACGTGTCTAACGAATTATATGACACAATTAAAGCTCTACTCTGTGAGAGGGATACTCTGATTATTGCCTTGTTTAATTCCTCAGTCTTGATTTTACTTCGGAATGATTTAATCCTCAAAGCGGTTTTTATTTCTTAACCTTTTAATCTAACGGCGACACCCTTTAAAGAATCAATAGCAATTTAGATGATATATTTAATTATTTCCTTGCCCTCTTTATCTCTTTCTGTCTGTCTTTGCATAGAGCCACCAGATGTAAATTGGGTTTGATTATTTCTCTTCTCCTGCGCATCCTGTGTGTGACTGGGTTGGAACTTAAACATCCTCTCAGTTCTGGGTCAATGTAGCCTCTGCCGAGTCCCCAACAACCGATATGGAAAGAAAGCCTTCGATGTGACTACCGCTTTTGTAAGTTAACAAGATGACACACCATCTTAACTCCTCCTCCACATTTACTGGATTGGTTGAGCAGTGCAGAAGAGAACCTCCCACTCCAGTTGTTTTTCTTCTCGTCAAGACCAGTATGTAGGGGATCTAGTTTCAGGCATTTATTTTAAGCCTGCTACGTTGTGTTAGGGTCAATATAATGTTGCTTAAAAAGGAAAGAAGATTTATTTTACTTAGAGCTTTTCATCATACAGATCATCTCAAAGACGCTTAAAAACAACAAAAACTAAAGTACATGTAGTTATTGGGCTATATATTTGCTTAAAAGCAGTTTACTCTTGGACACGCCATTTGTCTTGTTGGCCTTGACAGTCTGAGATGAGAGTGCTGAGCCTCTCTTTTGCGGCGCGGCTGATTTTAACCTGCACCTTCTTGCAGTAAAATTATTTACGGCTCAGGGAGGGGGACAGACGGTGCCGTTAAAGGCAAATCTCGGGCTGCTTCGTCACCGCTGTTCTGAGGCCGGGACGATAGCCGGGTCTGGGACTCGCCCTGGTTAACCCCAGCAGAAAGCTGCCTTTCCCCTTGCCACTCAGACACAGCAGAGCAGAGGAAGTAATGCATCCACTCAACTCCTAATAACCATGATAGCAGTACCCGGGTCAGGCTCTTAACTCACCAGCACAAAGAGAGAAAGCCAGAGAGAGACAGACAGGGCAGTGACATTAAAAAAAATGAATGTGGAGGTGAAGGACTACTAGAATTCCGTAAAAGCATCAGACATCTGTACTCTACATTTAACAGAAAACCACATTTGATTTGATGACGTCCTCGCACTTTGTCACAGAATGATGTCATATATACGCATTACAACTGGCTGCCAAACTGCAGCAGAGTAGACCCATCTTCACATCTCTCTCCCTCTCTCTCTCTCTCTCTCCTCTCTCTCTCTCTCTCTCTCTCTCTCTCTCTCTCTCTCTCTCTCTCTCTCTCTCTCTCTCTCTCTCTCTCTCTCTCTCCTCTCTCTCTCTCTCTCTCTCTCTCTCTCTCTCTCTCTCTCTCTCGCTCTCTCTCTCTTCCTCTCCCTCTCTCCCTATGCCTACCTTATGCAGACTGATTCTTACCACATGCACGATCCTACTGCCCCCCCCCACACCTCTCCCACCATCGCTCCCACTCCTCCCTTAACGAAGTACGACCACTTAGATATTTTAGCCATGCTTTCATCACCATCACCGCTAGGCTCACAAAGCAGTGCTTGATATACACTCTGCCGCCAAACAAAAATCCAATGCAGTTAAACTCAGAAAGGAGCTCAGGCGGAAGAATATGCTGGCTGACACGCTCTCTGTTGTGAGAGTCGGACAGCCCTTTGTCAGGCCAACAGTCCCCTGCACGTTTCTCTAAAGAGAAAGAGGTTGTATTAAATGTGCTGTGTTTAACTGGTGTCACCCAGAAACAAAAGACAATAGAGGATGAACCCAGTTAAGGCCATCGAATAGATTTGAATCTATTGCATTTAATCTCCCCTTGTCTTCTAAAGCTGTACATGAGAGAGAGGGGAGGCAAGGTGATTCAAATCAGCAAATCTGGGTTGCCTTGAGACAGAGTACTGTATGATAAGGCGAAGAAAGAAGTCAGCCACTTGAGAATAGTTCTTATCAAGGTAAGGTCTGCATGTAAATGAGGGGAGGATTAAGTCCGATGTTGCGTTCGCTACGTATTGACAGAGCAAGACCAATAACTTTCAATCTGTTTGAGTGTAACTGGAAAATATTTGTTTGAATTATAGGTTTGGTTCTCAAATGTTCCACAAAAAGAAGTCTGTGGATGACCTAACTTTATAAACCTTCTCCCACAATATACATAATTGAAGCAAACACAAATACACATTATCCCAAGAATTCTATTGGCACACGCACCACTGCAGTACTCTCGAGGGTCTCTAATTTAACCCATCCTGTGTGAGTTCATGTTTTCCCCTCTATTCCTCCTAGCTCTGCTCGCTGGTTTCTCTCCTACCCTACAGTCCTTCCCCTTACCTTCAAGTGTCCTTCAGGGACCTTGGGCACTTGGCTTGCTGCTCGGCTCTGCTCCAGACCGGTGTTCCCTATTGCTCCCATTACAGAGCCACACAATCTCTGTATTTCCCCACTAATGAGCCCCTCAGCCTGGCTGCCTGTCTGTCCGGCTGGCCAGCAGGCCACAGGCAGATCAGTAGGGTCCGGACAGTAATCATGCAAATAACTCAAACTGCTCTCCTTTCCACTCATGTTAATACTACTCCCACTGTTACTGCTGCTGCTACTGCTAATAACACTGAGCCTATGCACATTCTACCACTTTACATTCCTACCATTATAGATAATAATCTGACCATGACATTGTAATAGTTTTCCCGCAAAAGAGGAGCAATTGTTTCAAACCACCCAGCGGCTGCTGGAACAGCTCAGAAGACATAACTCTTTATGTGTTTTAGGGACTCATTTTCAGTCCACTGGCTCTCTCTCTCTCACACACTTCCCTGGCTTCTTTCCAACTCCCTCTCCTCTCTTGTTCACTCGTTTCCTCCTTCTCTCTCATCCCCATCTTTTTAATTTTCACCCATCCCTCTCCAATTTCCTCTCTTCCTCTCCTCTCCCTGCTCTCGTTCTACCTTCTTTCTCCCGTTTCTCTCTTTCATTGTTTCTCTCCAGCAGTCCCAGTTCTTAGCTGGTCCAGCTTGCTGTGGCAGTGTAAAGCTAACTCTCCCTGGCGTCGCACTCCTCTCATCCTGAGATGTATGTTCACTTAAAACATTGTTTAATCAGGGATACTTGCTACTCTGGTCCTCCTCTGTGCCCGCCGTGTCTCCTCCTCTCACCTGCCACTCTCCTCTCCTCCTCTTCTCGTGCTCCACAGCTGTCCTGACACACTGTCTGCAGCACTACACACACTGCTGCTGCTCCCAATTACACCCCGCTTATAGGGGACCAGCAGGACGATACGCTAGGCCACACACACAAAGAGAAAACCCACACACATCATGCATGCACAAGCATGGGCTCGTACACACACACGTACACACACACATCCTGAAACAGACAATCACAAGAACA